>NC_025993.2:0-17500 GCF_000442705.2 Elaeis guineensis
TTTGCATAAATTGAGTTAAAAAAAAAAAAAAAAAAAAAAAGCTATCTACAAAAATCAAGTGATGAATGACAAGGGTGAAAAGTGGGCAATAGTAATCTGGAGATTGGCTTGTCATAGAGATTTTATAAAGGAACAAGTTAAATTTCAAGTGGGATAGAATTTTACAGCAAACTTGAAATTTTGTCAGAGATGAACTACAAAGCTCTGCAAGAAGATAAAAGATATTGTGGGAAATGGCTAAAGGTTACAAGTAATTAAAAATCACATTCTCAGATGCAAATGCGCATGATAACAAACAATTATGAGGACATAGGTTGAGATTATACAAGGTACGATTCTCTATTTTCTTTCCAGTTTCCTTTTCTGAATTGGTATCAGAAGCGCCAGGCACCGTTGATGAGGAAGAGAAAGTATGTGTGCATCTAATGATACATTTCAACCTGTTAGCCTAAGTGCCCTTTGTCCCCCTTCCCATCCCCATATGCTTGTCTGAGGCATGAAAGCCACCACCTATGACCATGCTGCAGGAGGAGAAGGATTATAAGGGACTAATGATGCATTGGGTAGCTGAACAAGACACTAGGGGTGCATAACCTTGGAAATGAAGATTATGAAGGGGCCCAAATTCAAATATAAAACCACTCTAGCTCTTTCATGATGTCAAAACTAGCATGCACTTGGACCTTTGTCCCCCTTCCCATCCCCATATGCTTGTTTGAGGCATGAAAGCCACCACCTATGACCATGCTGTAGGAGGAGAGGGATGATAAGGGACTGATAATGCATTGGGTAGCTGAACAAGGCACTAGAGGTGCATAAACTTGGAAAATGAAGATTATGAAGGGGCCCAAATTCAAATATAAAACCACCCTAGCTCTTTCATAATGTCAAAACTAGCATGCACTTGGACCTGTGTCCCCCTTCCCATCCCCATATGCTTGTCTGAGGCATGAAAGCCACCACCTATGACAATGCTGTAGGAGAGATATGATAAGGGACTGATGATGCATTGGGTAGCTGAACAAAGGCATTAGGGGTACATAAGCTTGGAAAATGAAGATTATGAACGGACCCAAATTCAAATATAAAACCACCCTAGCTCTTTCATAATGTCAAAACTAGCATGCACTTGGACATGCCAAACACAACTCATCTCATTGCTATCTGACCCTTCTAAAACCATTCTTCTTCCCCATGATGTCCAAAAAGATAACGTAATATGTTTTTGAGAATTGTTTGGGACCCATCATAGTTTTCCTTAACTAATTAGAGCTTTTCAACAATTCTGGAAAGAAAATTCGGATGTTTACTAAAGGAAAATATATGTTTCCTAGTCATTTGACGCCATTCCAAGCCCATTACGCGCTACACATGCCTTGGTAAGTACAAAGACCATCACTATTGCCTAGACATTTGGTATCTGTGTCATGTTTCAGACATAGCTGCCACCAAAAATCTAGGCACAGGGACATGTTAACATGGTACTTTAGGTGAAGGTCATAGGTTCAAATCTCATTCAGGATATTCTTCTTTAAATCACTCATTTGTTATCTTAAGTCTTTTCTTCACTCGACTCATACCCAGTTGTTACTTTGAGTGTTCTTGACTTGTTTGTACTTTCACCTGCAAGATCTGATTCACAGGTGAGGAACATTGTTAAGGTCTGGTATATGTGTTTATATGATTGATACAAGATTGGCCGTACCCTCCCGATCCGCCCTGTTCGGGATGTATGGAACTCAATAGATGGGGAATTGCGAGATTCGCCCTGTGGGCTGAATAAACAAGCCAAACCCTAATCAAAACCCTCCTAGTCCGAGAAGCTTGGTTCAAGAGAAGCCCAAGCTTGTCTGATTAAATAGGCCACCCTCATGCCTCTCTGGTCGTGATTGCCCCCCACCACCACACACCCCCCTCCCCCCGCAAAAAAAAAACCTCCATGGCTTGTGTGAGTGAAGCACCCTTTCCTTGTGTCCTCAAAACCCTTCGAAACCCCTCCTTAGGCCCCTTTGCCTCCTCTAGTCTCTCCGCCCCCTAAATCGCTCTCCCCCTATGTAGAACCTTCGAAAAGGTCCTCACCTTTCCCCCACCTCCACTCACCACTGCAAATGCCTTCCTCTTCCTCCTAGCCATTCTCCCGCTCCCCATCCTTCCCTAGCTACAGTTATTGGACCTAGAAGACCAATAAGTACTGGTAGGTTGGTGGACCTATGCCTCTAGGCATCTCTCTAGCCTCTCTATAGATTGATCGGCACTTCTAAATGAGCCCTCTTCTCTCTCTCCCTCACTCTCCGACCCTCTCCCTCTCTCTCCCATGGTTTCATTTCATCACAGTTTAGTATGGTATGAACTGGTATGGTATGGTACAGGTTGTTGGCAACACACCTATCAATATCAGCTCTTCCAACCTTGGTTTGATTTATTTAAAAATAAAAACTTATAAGGAGGAGAGTCATACATGCTACCTAACAAACAACTTAACATAATATCTATGAATTTGTAAGTTATTTAATTTATTTGTTAGGTTTATTTAACTTATTTAAGATTTGTTAAGAATTAAGATTAGGTTGGATATGGGCCTGGACTAGCTCAACTACTCAAGGCCCATCGAACTGAGTTTGGATCGGGCCTCAAAACAAAAGTAGGGCCCGGACAAATTTTTGGTTGGACTCATGTCGATGCTTGGCTTGGTCTAAAGCTGGCTTGAAAATCGAGCCTAACAATAAGCCAATATGCCCACCTCTACATTGTCTCTTCCTTCTTCATTATTTGTCCCCTCTCCGCTCTCTCCACACTCCTCTCTAACCTTCTAATCTCTCCCCTCTCTCCACACTCCTCTCTAACCTTCTAATCTCTCCCCTCTCTCATCTTTCTCCCACCCAATCTCGCTTCCTTTCCATTCTCTCCTCTCTCCCTTCGACCACTTTCCCTTCTCAGCTCTTCTACTCTCCCCTCCCGCCCAATCTCTTTCCTCTATTTACTAACTAGTCTCTCTCACCCCATCTCTCATTCAATCTCTCTCCTTGCTCTCTCCCTTTTTCCATTGGATCTCTCTCCCCTCTCCACTCTCTCCTCTCTCCCTCCCAATATCTCTCATCCCTCTCCTCCCTGCCATCCAATATCTCTTTCCTATCTCTGCTCTCTTGATCTCTCTCCTCTCTCCCACTTGATCTCTCTCTCTCTCACACACATAGAGAGCTCTCCACTCCCTCTCCTTTCTCCCCTCTATCTCCCCATCTCTCTCTTCCCTCTCTCCTTTCTCTCCCCCCCCATCTCTCGCCCCCCCCCCCCTCTTTGCTTGTTCTACTCAGTCCTCTGTCTCCCTTTCAAGCTCCCTCTCCCCTTTCCTCTCTCTCCCACCCAATCTTTCTCCCCATCCAATCTCTCTCTCCCCTCTCTGCACTCTCTTCTCTCTCCTATCTCTCTTTCAATCTCTACCCTTTCTCCTCTCTCCCACTTGATGGCTGATGTTGACAATTTCAAAAATAGATCTACTCAACAATTTATGATTTCTCATAGACTATGTATAATATATAAAATTGAGATCTGATAATAAGTATAGGCTCTAAGATGTATTTGAGCCTTCGCTTTGTAGCAGATTGTAATCAAAATGCCTACAAAATTTTATGGTCAAGGTTGTATGCTCAATTCTCCCCGAGCAGTCTCCATGTTCTAATTTGACAAGTTGTTATAGATGTCTATTAATTTGCATGATAAGATGAGAAGAAGAAAAGGAAGAAAAAAATTGAAAAACAAACAGATTTTTCTTATTTACCATCAACCTCCAAAATTTTCTCCTATTCTCCCACTCACCATGACCACTAATCAGACTCAATGAGACAATTTTCTAAAGGAATTTCATTGAAAATTTCAAGTATCTTGTAAAGAAACAAACTGCCCTTGCATGTAAGTTAAAGAATACCTGTATCATGAGCAGAAAGTCATTATATGTGTGGGGCTTTGAGTATAGGATATAGAGAATGGGATACAGAATCTGTGGAACAACAAACTTAAAAGAACATTCCAGAGTTGAAGGAGGCAGAGAAAAAGTTATCACTTGCTGACCATGCTCTTTACCATCCTCATCTTTCCAAGCCCAACACTCATCTTACATCCCTATGCTCTCTTTATTACCCTAAATCCTAAACTTTCTTCCATTTGGTTACTTTACCAGTGGGTATCAGTTAAGCATTAAGTTTATCATGTGGATTTTATTATCCTCATTCTTTAATAGAAAAAAATTTGAAGTTTTTATGTATTTTGAAGTATCTAACAAGCATTTCCACTTTTTACGTTCAGCAAAAGACAAGTGTATGAAGTTAGTTTGCAAGCATGTCATGTTTCTACCCAGATTTTTTTTTTCCAAAACTGATCAAACAATACTTAGATAAATCAGAATATAGATGTTTAGAAACCCAGACTACTCCTTGCAAGACACCCCCAACAATCCCTTGATACAAAACCCTCGGAAGCCCTTAGAAGCCCTCCTTGCTAAACTACTACTCTCAACAAGTTTAGGCCTTGATACAAAACCAGGATCATCATAGGATGCACCATCATAAAATCCATAGAGCTTCTTTGCTCAACAAGGTAGGCCTAATCATTTTGAAGAGATCAATATTCTCTTTTTTTTTTTTTAATCATTTAATGCATAAGTTAAATGTGTCACAAAAGCAAAAGCTTTTGTTAAAAGGGGAAAATTTAATCCACAACTTTTTGCTTTTGTTAAAAGGGGAAAATTTAATCCACAACTTAAAAAAATTGATCCTGCATTTTATTTTAACCCCTTGCTCTCATGATGAAATGTGCAGCATAGTAACAAAAGGAGTCATATGCAACACACATGCATTATCTACTATATACAGCTAAGTTCCAATGATAATTACATGTTTTCTTTTTTATTAAATAATTAGAAGAAAGCAAGTGCAGGAAGGACCTGGGATTTTGACCATGAGAGGTCTAGGACATCATCCAAGTGGCCTTCAAAAGAGCAAACTGGCTTCTCTGTGAGGGAGAAGATGGTCTCAGGCATGACGACATACTCAGGGATAGATTTCTTACTGCTCTTGCCCTTCTTCGTCTTCCTTGACGGCTGGAGCCCCAGGGGAAGTGAGGGGTCTAGGGATCCATTTGCCCTGGGTTGATGAGGATGAGAGAAGGACCGCGACTCCCGCCGTCGCAAGGAGGATGAGAGGGCATCGCACTCGATGACTTGCCAGACATGTATGATGCGATCTTCGCCGGCACTGGCCAAGTAGCGCCAGTCGGAGCTGAACTTTAGAGTCCATATGGCGCCCTGGTGGGCGTGAATTTCCTGGCACATGTAGAGGCCCGTAAGCTCCTTGTAGGACTTGCCATGCTGATGGACCTTAAGCCAGTCCGATGAGTTGCTGCCACTGGATGACTTCCCCATTGCATTTGACCCGGCATCACCCTTGTCCTTCTCTGAGATGAGGCCGGTCATGGAGCTGGCAACAAATTTTATATTCTTGAACCAGCCTCCCTTCTTCCTGCCACTCAATTTGGAGCTCTTGGCCTGTTGGCTGCTGGTACTAGTACTGCTCTTGTGGCTTCCTTCACAGCCCAGATTCACCCTGCGCATTAGCTCCTTGACAATGGGGGAGTAGCCCAGGAACTTCTCAAACTCATCCAGGGTGAGCTGCAGCCCAGTCTGCAGGTCGTTGAGCCTGCCCCAAGTCCCGTCTTTGCCAATCTCGCTGACCACAAACTCCTTGCCCGTGTCCAGATTCTTTATCCTCATTGAGCTCGCAAGCGTAAGGCTGGGGCTATCCACGACGTCCCTTCCTCCTGTTCCTGTTCCTCCTCCTTCCTGTCCTAACATCCCCCACATCCTTGAGAGCCCACGTTGGTCCGATATGGACGGCGGGGCCGAATCGGCACGGATAAGGGCAGGTGCAGGCCCAGGAGAGGCCGAGCCCCGCACCATCGAAGCCGCCAGCTCTGTATCGGATCTGCATCGGGCGATGACGGGCAGTGAAAAAGACACGGGGGATGCAGATGCCGCCTTCGCCGCGACATCCACTGCCAGGGCGGCATCGTCACTGGCGATGACGCATGACGAGAGGCGGGACGATGCCAAGCCGGAGGACGGGATTCTGCCACTCCGGATACGGCTGCAGCTTCTAGCGAGGTCCTTGCTGCTGGTGAGGCCCATGCCCTGCAGGAGTCGAAGGCGGCGCTCCTTGAGGGACATCTCCATGGACTCCGCCATCCAGATGTCGTAGTCGAAATCCTGGCCACCTCCTCGGTCATCGTCCGTCTCGCAGCCGACCTCCTCCTGCGCGGCGAAGGAGATGAGACGGAAATCGCAGGGAGGGGCGATGGCCGAGGAGAAGGAGATGCGCATGTCATCCTCCTCATCCTCATCGTCAGAGGAGGGGATGTCCACGGCGAACGAGACGCTGGACTGTACCCGATCTAGGGACTCGAAGAAGCAGTCTCCCGCCTCCTCCTCCTCTTCATCTTCTTCCTTGCATCCCTCAGCTTCCTCATTCCCCTCCTCCTCCTCCTCCTCCTCCTCCTGACATCTTCCTCTTCCTTTTTCTCCTAATATTCTCATCACTCTTCCTTGTCGTTTTCGTCGCCCAGCCTTCCCTTCTTCTCGTTCTTCTGCTGCCATTTCTGCCAACCACTGCCCCATCATGATGTCGGGTCCCCCTCCTCCTCGTCCGGGTCAGTGTGAGGTGAGGGCAGCAACATGGACCTCTCACCCGCTCCCTCATGTGGCAGAGGATTTTTCTTCCCTGTTTTGGGTGAAGGAGAATTGAAGAGGCTCCGTGGATGGGGAGGAGCAGAGATCGGAGTGCTTTGAAACGGTCACCGCCTCATGTGAGGCAACCATGACCCAGGCCTATTTATAGACCGCCAGTAATGGTCCGCCGAGGGAGGAGACGATGTAGGAAAAAGGAGAAATTATATCAAACACCCGGTGTACCAGCTTAGCGGTACATCGAACCCAAAGCACTCCGATCATTTCGAATCCTCCAGGGAATGATTTCTCCCTAATATGCGGAAGGGCTCCTCTCTCCCGTCAAGAAAATTAAAAAGAATCAGGCGGAGAGGATGACGCCTCCCTCCTCTCCCACGGCTGCGACTTGATCGTCAATTGTCCTCCTACGGCAGCCTCTTAACCTCATTTCGTACACCTAAACACCCGCCGAGTCCCGAAGGCTCCTCCTCTGGCATCCATGCCATCAGAGCCACCACCTCGGTAGGGAGGCCATCGGTCGTGCAGGCGGCAACCATGACCGTCCAGGAGGCGAGTCTAGACGGGACATTTGGTCAACATCTGGCAGAGGGAGACGACGTCGCCGCACTTTTAGAGTAGATGACGACAATGGAGTTTGTGGCGGCGGGTTGCGGGGCGAAGGGACGCCACCTTCGTCGCCATCCACGCCGAGTACGGTAACAAGCCACCATCGCCCGCCTCCTCCCCGGCCGCACCGACAACGCTAACAAGAACAACTGGAACTCCACCCTCCGCTGCCGTCGCCAGACCGCCGACCACCAAGGCCGCCGCTGCCGCTGCCGTCTCCCCTGCCACTCCGTCTGCGGTCCCCTTCCCGTTCCAGGCGCCCTTTTTTTTTTTTTGGAGGAAAAAAAAATTCTGGGTTCGTTTCCGCATATTAGGGAGAAATTATTCCTTGGAGGATTCGAAGGGACCAGAACGCTGAGTTTGGGTTAGGATATTACTGGCGCGGTCAACCCAAGGTCAAGCCCGAACTGAACAACTTTGTCAACGTGAGATGTGGGCTGCAGTGGTGACTTAACCCCGTCTTTAATGATAATGTGGTGCCCTTTCGACCCTGATAATTGTAAAACAATGACCAGCTACAAAGAAATCAAGAGGAAAAGAACATGCATAAGCAGATTAATGAAGTTTTTTTTCTGAAATCTAAGATGAAAAGAATATGCATCTAAGTAGATTAATGAAAGATTTTTTTTTCTTTTTTTTTCTTTTTTTTTTTTGTTTGTTTTGGGAGAAGAGAGGGCAGATGACAATAATTCACTTGATCAATTTTCAGCCGATGCAAGTACTGACTTAAAAAAGAAAGAGCAGTAAAACAAATTTTGATCTCAGCATCCAAATGAAATATTATATAGTAGGTGTATTGCATGCACAGGCACTAAGCAGGAACTAAGTACTGAATTAATCATTCAGTCTTATAAACTGCTAAAATGTTTTTGTTTGAACACATTAATGGTTCAAAAGAAAGCATTTAAGTGATTTTTGCTATTTTTGAAGTTAATTCAGTTTTTTTTCCCAGCGGAAAACTCATGATTGTTGAACTGCGGTCCCCAACTATTTTAACAAAGATAAAGAAAAAAAAAAAAGATAAAGAAGGGATTTAAACAAGATAATGCAGAAGAAAGAAAAATCCCAAAATATTAGTTGGGGATACATGAAATGGATGGCCCTATCATTACTTAAAATTCAATACAATAACATAGCCAGCTCCCACAAAGCATAAATCCTATTATTGTTCGCCATATAAATCTCATCACCCTTATGCTAACCACAAAAATCTCAATCAATAAGTGATATGTGATCATAAGGCAATTCCTTGATGCTCACAATTTTAACTTTTTCATCCAATCACTCTTATACTTCGATCTTGTACACCACATCCATTCTCAATATCCCCTTACCATAAACATGTTTAGCATCCAACCCATGCCAAGGGGGAATTTCTTATAAGTTACGTACAAAAATATCATAAAGCAACCATATACCAGATTGCTATTATAGTTGTCACAAAAAACCGAGTTCCATAATATTAGGGCTAGCATTTGTCATTGATAGAAGCTCTATACCAATAAATCAGCTGAGGTTGCATTCAACCACTCCTCGACTAAGCCTAACAAAACAACTAGTTACTACTAATTTGAGCTACAAAGTATGATGCATCTTATATGCTTACTTTGTCTTATATACTTGAGTTGAAGTTTTTGCAAAAAAATTTGTACCACTGATAGATTCTCCACCCCTTTCCATCACTGGGTATAAAGCCACATCTCCTAGGTAAAATTATGTGTAATATGCCCCCATTGAAGTGCAGAAACGTCCAACTTTTGTGGTACCTTAACCCTTTTTTGTCCCATTTGATTGTGCAAAGGAACTTGGTTTAAGAGAGGATACAAGAATAGCATGGGTCCAGATACCTTGATATTTGAAGATTTTTATCATAATCATACCACTATTTGAAGGATATAAATTTGGATAGAAATAAGGGCATAGCCTAGTTATGATGGTGGAAATTTAAGCTACCACTACTTCTAGTTAAAAAAAAACCACTGGTAAGGAAAGTTAAAGTAACATAAGATACTTTGATAAATTAGATTGTAGAGGGATCTTTTGTTTAGATTACAATTGAATATTTATAGGTAGCTCCTCTTAAACAATAAGATGGGTGTCACTACTCATCTTCGATCGTTATCCTTAAAATTATCTATCAGATTGCCCACTATTGTTTTACAAGATATGTAATGCTACCTCACCTCTCACATCATGGATAGTAGAAAGTTAGGTATCATTATTCAGTATGGATGCTTATTCTTTCTGTTGTGTGCCATATGAGCTATTACTTTTATACATGATAGATAGTTTGAATATTTTTTTATACATGAATAGTTGTAACTGCTGGTCAACTACCCTCTCTAGACTCTACTCTATTAAGGCATATCTCAAGCCAAGAACTCATGCTTCCTTGAGTGTACACCATATTCTCTCAGTCTGTATCGTTGGTATTATCTTTTTTGGTATATCAGCATTTTGATTATAGTTGATCTGAATATAGTATAAACAATGAGTATAATGATAAACCATAAATATTTGGAGGCACAATATCTTATCATCATGTGGTCATAAAATGGATATCTCATGATAACTGAGCAAATGTATAATTTGATTCAAAATCTTGAATAGTGCTCTATTTGTCTTAGGAAGTGCAAATAACGAGAATGTTTGCATATTATTAATTTAGTGAGCCTATCATGTACTTCATCACTAGATTAAGAATCATCTCTTTATGCTAAGATGCCTAGCCAAATAAAAAGAATGTGACCAAAATTTCATAATTCACATATGTAGTCTAGTTTTAGCCATGTTGGTGCATGTTATTATGTCGATATGGTCAGGATGAAATTTTTTAGGAGCTAACAGATCTTAACTATATGCGACTGTACTAATTTATCACTCTTTTATTCTCACACGATCTTCTAAGATATAGAAGGCCTACTAGATCCATGTATCCCATTTCAAACATTATAGCCTCTCTCATCTATATTGAATACACCAATCAACTCCAGTACTCTTTTTAAAATTTGCTAGACAAAGATGGGGCTCTATTCGCCATATTACATAAATAATTAAAAAATCTTAAATGGGCTCACAACCATCTATGCTACTCTCTCATGCAACACACTTGTTAAAAACTAATTCATATAACCTCCATCCTAGATCCATGGCTAACACGATAAGAGAGTAAGAATTTGTCATAGTTCTCTTCATTTTTAAGATTTAGGATTTTAGGATTTAGGATTCAGAGTTCAAGGTTCAAGGTTCCAGACTTCAGATTTTAGGGTTCAAAGTTCAAAGGTTTAATGTTTAAGATTTAGAGTTTAGGGTTTAGGATGTTGGATTAGGATTTAGAATTCAGAATCTAAGATTTGGCGCATAAAGTTTTAGATACTGTATTTAAGATTTTAGGATTTAGGGTTTAAGATTGTTGGTGTATAGGATTTTTAGGATTTAAGATTTTAGGATTTTAGAATTTAGAGTTTAGGATTTAGGGATTTAGAGCTTTGGTGCTTTAAGGGTTTGGGGTTTAGGCATTTGGGTTTGGGGTTTAGGCATTTTGGGTTTGGGGTTCAGGGTTTCGAGTTTATAGTTTGGGGTTTTTGGGTTCTAGTGCCTAAGGTTCAAAGTTTTTTGGGATTGGTCAAGGATTTAGAGTTTTAGAGTTTTAGTGTCCAAGATTTAGCATTTATCATTTAGGATTTAGGATTTAGAGATTTTAGGATTTGGTGTTAAGGGTTTAGGATTTAGGGTCTAGGGTCTAGGGTTTGAGATTTGGAGTTTAGGATTTGGATCTAGGGTTTTAGGTTTAGGATTTTAGGATTTAGAATTTAAGATTTAGGATTTAAGGCTTAGGATTCAGGGATTAGAACTTAGAGTTTTGGGATTTGGGTTAGGATTTAGGGTATAGGAGTTGCTAGATTTAGGATTTTGTGGTTTGAGTTTAAGATTATGTGGTTTGCGATTTTGCGATTTTAGGATCTTATATTTCGGATGTAGGATATAGCATTCAAGATTTAGGATTTAGAGCTTAGAATCTAGGGAATTAGGATTTTGAGGTTTAGGGTTTAGAGTTTTGGGTTTTAGGATTTAGATTTTAGGATCTAAAATTTAGCGTTCGGGGTTTGGGGTTTAGGGATTGGGGTACAGGGTTTCGGATTTAGGGTTTGGGGTTTTAGGTTTAGGGATTGGGGTACAGGGTTTCGGATTTAGGGTTTGGGGTTTTAGGTTTAGGGTTTTAGGGTTTAGGGTTTCGGACTTAGGGTTTAGGGTTTTAGGGTTTAGGGTTTTAGGGTTTTGGGTTTTAAGTTTTAGGGTTTAGGGTTTTAGGGTTTAGGGTTTAGGGTTTTATGGTTTAAGGTTTAGGATTTTAGGGTTTAGGATTTAGGGTTTAGGTTTTAGGGAATTAGGGTTCAGGGTTTAGGGTTTAGGGTTCAGGGTTTAGGGTTTTTAGAGTTTAGGATTTAGGATTTTAGGGTTTAGGGTTTAGGTTTTAGGGTTTAGGTTCGTTTAGGGTTTAGGGTTTGGGTTTAGGGTTTAGGGTTTGGAGTTTGGGGTTTGGGATTTGGAGTTTGGGGTTTGGAGTTTGGGGTTTCGAATTTAGGATTTGGGGTTTGGGGTTTGGGGGTTTGGGATTTGGGGTTTAGGGTTTAGGGTTTTAGGGTTTAGGGTTTAGGGTTTAGGGTTTAGGGTTTAGGGTTTAGGGTTTTAGGGTTTGGTTTAGGGTTTAGGGTTTAGGGTTTAGGGTTTAGGGTTTAGGGTTTAGGGTTTAGGGTTTAGGGTTTTAGGGTTTAGGGTTTAGGGTTTAGGGTTTAGGGTTTAGGGTTTAGGGTTTAGGGTTTAGGGTTTAGGGTTTAGGGTTTAGGGTTTAGGGTTTAGGGTTTAGGGTTTAGGGTTTTAGGGTTTAGGGTTTAGGGTTTAGGGTTTAGGGTTTAGGGTTTAGGGTTTAGGGTTTAGGGTTTAGGGTTTAGGGTTTAGGGTTTAGGGTTTAGGGTTTAGGGTTTAGGGTTTAGGGTTTAGGGTTTAGGGTTTAGGGTTTAGGGTTTAGGGTTTAGGGTTTAGGGTTTAGGGTTTAGGGTTTAGGGTTTAGGGTTTAGGGTTTAGGGTTTAGGGTTTAGGGTTTAGGGTTTAGGGTTTAGGGTTTTAGGGTTTAGGGTTTAGGGTTTAGGGTTTAGGGTTTAGGGTTTAGGGTTTAGGGTTTAGGGTTTAGGGTTTAGGGTTTAGGGTTTAGGGTTTAGGGTTTAGGGTTTAGGGTTTAGGGTTTAGGGTTTAGGGTTTAGGGTTTAGGGTTTAGGGTTTAGGGTTTAGGGTTTAGGGTTTAGGGTTTAGGGTTTTAGGGTTTAGGGTTTAGGGTTTAGGGTTTAGGGTTTTAGGGTTTAGGGTTTAGGGTTTAGGGTTTAGGGTTTAGGGTTTAGGGTTTAGGGTTTAGGGTTTAGGGTTTAGGGTTTAGGGTTTAGGGTTTAGGGTTTAGGGTTTAGGGTTTTAGGGTTTAGGGTTTAGGGTTTAGGGTTTAGGGTTTAGGGTTTAGGGTTTAGGGTTTAGGGTTTAGGGTTTAGGGTTTAGGGTTTAGGGTTTAGGGTTTAGGGTTTAGGGTTTAGGGTTTAGGGTTTAGGGTTTAGGGTTTAGGGTTTAGGGTTTAGGGTTTAGGGTTTAGGGTTTAGGGTTTAGGGTTTTAGGGTTTAGGGTTTAGGGTTTAGGGTTTAGGGTTTAGGGTTTAGGGTTTAGGGTTTAGGGTTTAGGGTTTAGGGTTTAGGGTTTAGGGTTTAGGGTTTAGGGTTTAGGGTTTAGGGTTTAGGGTTTAGGGTTTAGGGTTTAGGGTTTAGGGTTTAGGGTTTAGGGTTTAGGGTTTAGGGTTTAGGGTTTAGGGTTTAGGGTTTAGGGTTTAGGGTTTAGGGTTTAGGGTTTAGGGTTTAGGGTTTAGGGTTTAGGGTTTAGGGTTTTAGGGTTTAGGGTTTAGGGTTTAGGGTTTAGGGTTTAGGGTTTAGGGTTTAGGGTTTAGGGTTTAGGGTTTAGGGTTTTAGGGTTTAGGGTTTAGGGTTTAGGGTTTAGGGTTTAGGGTTTAGGGTTTAGGGTTTAGGGTTTAGGGTTTAGGGTTTAGGGTTTAGGGTTTAGGGTTTAGGGTTTAGGGTTTAGGGTTTAGGGTTTAGGGTTTAGGGTTTTAGGGTTTAGGGTTTAGGGTTTAGGGTTTAGGGTTTAGGGTTTAGGGTTTAGGGTTTAGGGTTTAGGGTTTAGGGTTTAGGGTTTAGGGTTTAGGGTTTAGGGTTTAGGGTTTAGGGTTTAGGGTTTAGGGTTTTAGGGTTTAGGGTTTAGGGTTTAGGGTTTAGGGTTTAGGGTTTAGGGTTTTAGGGTTTAGGGTTTAGGGTTTAGGGTTTAGGGTTTAGGGTTTAGGGTTTAGGGTTTAGGGTTTAGGGTTTAGGGTTTTTAGGGTTTAGGGTTTAGGGTTTAGGGTTTAGGGTTTAGGGTTTAGGGTTTAGGGTTTAGGGTTTAGGGTTTAGGGTTTAGGGTTTAGGGTTTAGGGTTTAGGGTTTAGGGTTTAGGGTTTAGGGTTTAGGGTTTAGGGTTTAGGGTTTAGGGTTTAGGGTTTAGGGTTTAGGGTTTAGGGTTTAGGGTTTAGGGTTTAGGGTTTTAGGGTTTAGGGTTTAGGGTTTAGGGTTTAGGGTTTAGGGTTTAGGGTTTAGGGTTTAGGGTTTAGGGTTTAGGGTTTAGGGTTTAGGGTTTAGGGTTTAGGGTTTAGGGTTTAGGGTTTAGGGTTTAGGGTTTAGGGTTTAGGGTTTAGGGTTTAGGGTTTTAGGGTTTAGGGTTTAGGGTTTTAGGGTTTAGGGTTTAGGGTTTAGGGTTTAGGGTTTAGGGTTTAGGGTTTAGGGTTTAGGGTTTAGGGTTTAGGGTTTAGGGTTTAGGGTTTAGGGTTTTAGGGTTTAGGGTTTAGGGTTTAGGGTTTTAGGGTTTAGGGTTTAGGGTTTAGGGTTTAGGGTTTAGGGTTTAGGGTTTAGGGTTTAGGGTTTAGGGTTTAGGGTTTAGGGTTTAGGGTTTAGGGTTTAGGGTTTAGGGTTTAGGGTTTAGGGTTTAGGGTTTAGGGTTTTAGGGTTTAGGGTTTAGGGTTTAGGGTTTAGGGTTTAGGGTTTAGGGTTTAGGGTTTAGGGTTTAGGGTTTAGGGTTTAGGGTTTAGGGTTTAGGGTTTAGGGTTTAGGGTTTAGGGTTTAGGGTTTAGGGTTTAGGGTTTAGGGTTTAGGGTTTAGGGTTTAGGGTTTAGGGTTTAGGGTTTAGGGTTTAGGGTTTAGGGTTTAGGGTTTAGGGTTTAGGGTTTAGGGTTTAGGGTTTAGGGTTTAGGGTTTAGGGTTTAGGGTTTAGGGTTTAGGGTTTTTTAGGGTTTAGGGTTTAGGGTTTAGGGTTTAGGGTTTAGGGTTTAGGGTTTAGGGTTTAGGGTTTAGGGTTTAGGGTTTAGGGTTTAGGGTTTAGGGTTTAGGGTTTAGGGTTTAGGGTTTAGGGTTTAGGGTTTAGGGTTTAGGGTTTAGGGTTTAGGGTTTAGGGTTTAGGGTTTAGGGTTTTAGGGTTTAGGGTTTAGGGTTTAGGGTTTAGGGTTTAGGGTTTAGGGTTTAGGGTTTAGGGTTTAGGGTTTAGGGTTTAGGGTTTAGGGTTTAGGGTTTAGGGTTTAGGGTTTAGGGTTTAGGGTTTAGGGTTTAGGGTTTAGGGTTTAGGGTTTAGGGTTTAGGGTTTAGGGTTTAGGGTTTAGGGTTTAGGGTTTAGGGTTTAGGGTTTAGGGTTTAGGGTTTAGGGTTTAGGGTTTAGGGTTTTAGGGTTTAGGGTTTAGGGTTTAGGGTTTAGGGTTTAGGGTTTAGGGTTTAGGGTTTAGGGTTTAGGGTTTAGGGTTTAGGGTTTAGGGTTTAGGGTTTAGGGTTTAGGGTTTAGGGTTTAGGGTTTAGGGTTTAGGGTTTAGGGTTTAGGGTTTAGGGTTTAGGGTTTAGGGTTTAGGGTTTAGGGTTTAGGGTTTAGGGTTTAGGGTTTAGGGTTTAGGGTTTAGGGTTTAGGGTTTAGGGTTTAGGGTTTAGGGTTTAGGGTTTTAGGGTTTAGGGTTTAGGGTTTAGGGTTTAGGGTTTAGGGTTTAGGGTTTAGGGTTTAGGGTTTAGGGTTTAGGGTTTAGGGTTTAGGGTTTAGGGTTTAGGGTTTAGGGTTTAGGGTTTAGGGTTTAGGGTTTAGGGTTTAGGGTTTAGGGTTTAGGGTTTAGGGTTTAGGGTTTAGGGTTTAGGGTTTAGGGTTTAGGGTTTAGGGTTTAGGGTTTAGGGTTTAGGGTTTAGGGTTTAGGGTTTAGGGTTTAGGGTTTTAGGGTTTAGGGTTTAGGGTTTAGGGTTTAGGGTTTAGGGTTTAGGGTTTAGGGTTTTAGGGTTTAGGGTTTAGGGTTTAGGGTTTAGGGTTTAGGGTTTAGGGTTTAGGGTTTAGGGTTTAGGGTTTAGGGTTTAGGGTTTAGGGTTTAGGGTTTAGGGTTTAGGGTTTAGGGTTTAGGGTTTTAGGGTTTAGGGTTTAGGGTTTAGGGTTTAGGGTTTAGGGTTTAGGGTTTTAGGGTTTAGGGTTTAGGGTTTAGGGTTTAGGGTTTAGGGTTTAGGGTTTAGGGTTTAGGGTTTTAGGGTTTAGGGTTTAGGGTTTAGGGTTTAGGGTTTAGGGTTTAGGGTTTAGGGTTTAGGGTTTAGGGTTTAGGGTTTAGGGTTTAGGGTTTAGGGTTTAGGGTTTAGGGTTTAGGGTTTAGGGTTTAGGGTTTAGGGTTTAGGGTTTAGGGTTTAGGGTTTTAGGGTTTAGGGTTTAGGGTTTAGGGTTTAGGGTTTAGGGTTTAGGGTTTAGGGTTTAGGGTTTAGGGTTTAGGGTTTAGGGTTTAGGGTTTAGGGTTTAGGGTTTAGGGTTTAGGGTTTAGGGTTTAGGGTTTAGGGTTTTTAGGGTTTAGGGTTTAGGGTTTAGGGTTTAGGGTTTAGGGTTTAGGGTTTAGGGTTTAGGGTTTAGGGTTTAGGGTTTAGGGTTTAGGGTTTAGGGTTTAGGGTTTAGGGTTTAGGGTTTTAGGGTTTAGGGTTTAGGGTTTAGGGTTTAGGGTTTAGGGTTTAGGGTTTAGGGTTTAGGGTTTAGGGTTTAGGGTTTAGGGTTTAGGGTTTAGGGTTTAGGGTTTAGGGTTTAGGGTTTAGGGTTTAGGGTTTAGGGTTTAGGGTTTAGGGTTTAGGGTTTAGGGTTTAGGGTTTTAGGGTTTAGGGTTTAGGGTTTAGGGTTTAGGGTTTAGGGTTTAGGGTTTAGGGTTTAGGGTTTAGGGTTTAGGGTTTAGGGTTTTAGGGTTTAGGGTTTAGGGTTTAGGGTTTAGGGTTTAGGGTTTAGGGTTTAGGGTTTAGGGTTTAGGGTTTAGGGTTTAGGGTTTAGGGTTTAGGGTTTAGGGTTTAGGGTTTAGGGTTTAGGGTTTAGGGTTTAGGGTTTAGGGTTTAGGGTTTAGGGTTTTAGGGTTTAGGGTTTAGGGTTTAGGGTTTAGGGTTTAGGGTTTAGGGTTTAGGGTTTAGGGTTTAGGGTTTAGGGTTTAGGGTTTAGGGTTTAGGGTTTAGGGTTTAGGGTTTAGGGTTTAGGGTTTAGGGTTTAGGGTTTAGGGTTTTAGGGTTTAGGGTTTAGGGTTTAGGGTTTAGGGTTTAGGGTTTAGGGTTTAGGGTTTAGGGTTTAGGGTTTAGGGTTTAGGGTTTAGGGTTTAGGGTTTAGGGTTTAGGGTTTAGGGTTTAGGGTTTAGGGTTTAGGGTTTAGGGTTTAGGGTTTAGGGTTTAGGGTTTAGGGTTTAGGGTTTAGGGTTTAGGGTTTAGGGTTTAGGGTTTAGGGTTTAGGGTTTAGGGTTTAGGGTTTAGGGTTTAGGGTTTAGGGTTTAGGGTTTAGGGTTTAGGGTTTAGGGTTTAGGGTTTAGGGTTTTAGGGTTTAGGGTTTAGGGTTTAGGGTTTAGGGTTTAGGGTTTAGGGTTTAGGGTTTAGGGTTTAGGGTTTAGGGTTTAGGGTTTAGGGTTTAGGGTTTAGGGTTTAGGGTTTAGGGTTTAGGGTTTAGGGTTTAGGGTTTAGGGTTTAGGGTTTAGGGTTTAGGGTTTAGGGTTTAGGGTTTAGGGTTTAGGGTTTAGGGTTTAGGGTTTAGGGTTTAGGGTTTAGGGTTTTAGGGTTTAGGGTTTAGGGTTTAGGGTTTAGGGTTTAG
>NC_025993.2:354576-446232 GCF_000442705.2 Elaeis guineensis
TATGTGATGACTGAAGTGTTTGGGAGTAAACCACAATGTGAATAAATCAAGGTGTACAATGAGGGGCTAATAATGTGAATTCTCATGGCGAACCTGTCAACAAAATGTTGAGACTTTTTTACCAAGTGATCTGCCAATGTTTCTGTTTTCTTATGGACAGATAAAGTCTTGAATAATGCTTATGTTTATCAACTATATGATTTTAATTGCAACTTTTCCAACTGATTGTATTTTGGATACATATTGCAGCAACATGGATGATGCTCTCCCATCTTTTATGCATGTAAATTCTGCTACTGCCTGAAGGATTACTTCTTCAAAGATCGCCTCCCTTCATTGAAGGTCCTTGCTGTACACCTCTGAGGATTCTTTCGCCTCCCTTCATTGAAGGTCCTTGCTGTACACCTCTGAGGATTCTTTCTTTTTCCGATAATCTAAGTTGTTCTTCCAGAAGTTTATTTCTCTTATGCTTTATTATTTGGTATTTGGGAACCCTGGGTTAAAATTTACTCTAAATTATGTTATATTATATAGATTTTCTGAATGACCTCTTCCTATTATTATAGATTCAAAAGTTACCTCTATTTAAAATTTAAAAAAAATGTACATTAATTGATATCATAAAAACATTTTTTGACAAGTTGTATTTCATGTGGCCTATACTGGGACATTGTCAAACCCTTCTCTACCAGGCATTGTTGTCAAAGGCTACATTCTCTGTCTTCATAATATATGTAACTATTATCATATGTGTTTGTTGAGATAATTGTTGTTATGACTGTCTTCAAAGAGATATTTTCTTGCTGAATAAAAGTACAGAGATAAAATTGATTGACTTTGGTGAATATTTATTTTGGTTTGTGTATCTCCAGATAAATGTTGAGAAAATCATCATACTGATTTATCTTCTTTTCTAGTGCTGGTGACTGCTGATATGATATTTAATACTCAGATAGCATACTTTGCCAAACCCCTTCTAAAGCATAAGTTTATTAGTGCCATGTTAGGAGGCTATGCAAGGTCAAGACCAGAGTCAATAGCATCTTTTTCTGGTGTAAGTTGTTGACAGAGTTTCTTGTACTTCTGGAATTTGGACATCATCATTTGGCCTTCCTTGGTATTCTTACTTGGTAATATTTCCTCCCTTTTGATTGCTTAACAACACTCTATGATTACACCTCACCAAAAAATTCAAAGGCGATATGCTTCTTTGATATCCATTAAGTGCCATCAGTCACCCATTTCAGTGAGATTCATGGTTTGTGTACTTCTCACTTCATCTCTCATGCTGTTTAAATATCCTGATTGACCCTTCCCATGGGTCCATAATCATATTAGTTAAAATAAAAATGGTCTTTTACTTCTTCACCTCAATGCTCTCTTTAGCGTCTTAACTTGTTGTTGCTTTATCTCGCAGCTTATCCCATGCCATTACTATTTTTGTGGTTCAATGATAGATTTTCATGCCGGTCTGTACATCATCATTCCTTTCTCTTTAGATTTCCTGTGACGTTTCTTCCTTTTTGACTACTTATCTGCACTCTGTAGTACAGTTTACAAAGCCAAGGAGACATTCCTCTTAGATATCTATCCAATGCCACCAAACACCCTTTTCAGTGATACAAACATCATCCTTCCTGTGGCCCTGTGTAAATCTGAATATGCTCCCCACCCACCCCCCTTTTCTCCCCATCTTGTGTGTTTCTAATCTCTTCTCCCCTCCTCTCCTCTGCCTCCCCACTAATCATCTAAAAATAGGCCTTTCTTGGCTCATTTTATTTTTTGATGGATGGGTTCTAGACTTGTCAAAACAGACTATCATATATTTCTCGATATGATCTTTTATGTCTTACAATGTTGCACTTTCCTACTTCTCAGTGATCCATTATGCGATCAGTACTGAATTTTAGCAAAGTAAATATATAGGTTTAGGAAAGTGTAGGTTACAAAATGATGAGTTCCACAAGTTGGTACCACATTTGAAACATTTACAGCGGCTAGAACAAATGTACATCCTTCCAGTGGTGGTGATCACTTGGCTGCTTACATTTTAGATGTTCCACAAGCTAGATGGCCCAAATTATTTGTGGCATCATTAATTATGCCTGAGGTCGGTGAGGATTGTGAGTCACTGCATGGAGGCACAGCTGTTGAAGTGGTCCAATTCTAGCCAAAATGATGCAATTTGAGGTGGTTATCATCCCCAGAAGACTTAACACACTAAAAAAGGACAATGTAGTGTGTCGTCTTGGTATATGCTCGTCAAATGGTATATACTGTACAGTTCTTTCCATGAACTGGTTGAAAATTAGGAATACTGCCATGGCTGGTCATAAAATCTTATCCTGTCATTCCTAGACTTAATGACATTTGTATTCCAGAGGCTCCCTAATTTGATGAGGCTTGGACAATGGTTTTTGTGATTTTAAGGCTTCTGTTTACAACTAGGCGTTGAAGATTTCTAATGACATGTGGTCAAATGGATGTCTAGAAATGACACTAGACAGGGTTCACTAAGTAATTATAGGCTTGTGCAAGTAATAAGAGGTTTGTTCATCTAAAAAAAATGTAGGCTGGTGCAAAAGTTAGCCATCAGCCTGAAATGTGAAGACAAAATAAAAAGCACAAGCTGAAAAGAAAGAAAACACCACCCACCAAGTATTCTGAATCTCCTAAGAGATGGGCACTAGAAGTTTACATCCTTTCCCAATTCCAATGAAAATGAAATGCCAAGAGAGAGAAAAAGACGAAAATTCAATGAATCTTATTTTGTGGGTTAGCATTTGCATGGCTTTGTGCATACTTGATGTGTAAAAACTTGTGTATGTGCTAGATCAGATATACTCCTTCAAATTCATCACAGGAATGCTAGATTAGATCAACATGCCGAGAACATTTTCCTATCTCAAAAATTTCACTAAGATCAAGCATTGATGGACAATCCAACTTACATAGATTTGTTGGGGAAAACAATCAACAAAGCAGCAGCCTTACAAGTCCATCCTATTTTTCTTCTTTAACAGACAATTAAACGAAGCCTGATGTTTTCCCCTTATTCCGATCTCAAGTAGAGAAGTTTTCCATCGAAGCAAGATGTTTAACTTATTTACAATATGTCATTACAACTCTCCTCTTGCACCCATTCTTATACGATCAAAGAAGTAGGTGAAGATTTTCACCCTTGTTTCTATTTATTTTCATTGTTCCCCTTCTTTTTTAATCACCTTGTTGTGTTTTGAATTTTTATGACATTTTTATTGTTTTTTGTTTTAAGTCCCAAGTCAGCTCCTCTTAGTTGTCGTTGCAATTGGATCACTATCAAATATTATAGTCCCACTCCTGTGTTTTCTGGTATTCCACATAAAGAAAGTGGCATTTGTTTTTATAAAAATGAGCAACAATATTGCCAAAGAACAGCCCATGTGAGAGAGCAATCTTGAACACTTGTAGCACATGTAGGTCATGTTATTCTGCATGATATTCCAGGTAATTTGACTTGTCCTTTTGCATAATCTATCAAATTTACTTTTTAGCGTGAGTAAATCTAGATACTCTTGCATATGCTTCTTTTAAACTCTGGTGCTAACACCTGTTCTTTTGTGGTTTTTGTCTTTGTTTTTCTATATATTCTTTATGTACATAATTTAACCATTGGCACTATAGAGTCATAATTTATGAAAACAATATAGGATTCCCTCCCTTGGGAGGAGGAAAACTAACTTTGAAATTTATCAATAAACAATAGACTTTACAATCAACTTTTTCCATTTTTAGTAGTCACTACGTTGGCCACCCAAGAGAAAACTCTTGGTTCCACCATTGAAGTTGATCTTCTAGGGTAAGGGTTTTAGAGTAAGGCAAAGCATGGTTCTGATAGTGCATTAAATTGGATTTCTAGGGTTGCAAAATACTTTGCAGGATTTTCTAATCATATTTATAAAACGAAATAGTACTAGGGAAATGACGATCGATCTAAAAAGCTGAAATCTAGGAAATTCAGGTTCAGGTTATCTGGCAAAGATAGTGGCTAAGTTTGTTAAAGCAAAGCAGGTCATCGGGAAAGTTCAGAGAGTGGACAAGTGACTAGGTTATCAGGCCCAACCTATGGTTTAGTGGCTTATGGCTAGTGGATTTAGAGTCTGGTTTGAGTCTGGGTTTTCATGGAGAGTATTAAGGGATGGGAAGTCTAATTATGCAGGATCTTAATGTTGGTTTTGGGAACAGATCAGTTGACAGGCTGAGAAGTAAAAAAGTGTGGAAAAAGAATATGAAGTACGAATATAACAAGGAGCTAAGAGAGTGCCAGGAGGAGAGAAAGGGAGCGAGACTGGGAAGGGGAGAATTGTGAGGATCTGTGCGCACATATATTTAATCCCATATTGGCTATGCATTTGGTGGATCTTAGATATCTTATAGTACCAAGAAATCTAAATAATATCTTTTGGTTAGCTTTTTTTGGATAAGATACTAAGTCGTGAAAATGATATCAAAGTAGACCCGACACATAGCCCATATGAATTAGGGACACTACCTCACAAGCCTATTGGAGCTGACCACGGGATGGTCATGATGCTCGTGATTAGATGTGAACGGATTTAAACCCTTAACCAGGCGAGGATGCTAGGACACATGTGGGTCTGTGTTTACTTCCATATTGGTTATGCACTGAATAGATCTTGGATGAGGTCCTAAGTCATGACAAAGATAGCCTTATGGAGGTTTGCTACTTTCATCATATCTGTCGGTCACATTTCCTTTCAAGCAAAAGTGAAGGTCATCACATTATAGAAGTATAACAATAAGATTCCTGTTAATTCTTGTAAAAGTAAAAGAAATATAAAACATAAAATGCTTTTATATCTAGGAAAAAATTTGATCCTTGAACGGAAGAGGATCAAGGCAGAAACTTTAAAAATATGTAGTTTTCTGGTGCCTCCCCATACATTTCAGTTGTAATACTTAATTCATGTTGTATGGGCATGTGTTTTGTAGCAACCATTGGACTCTTGCTTTCAACTTTTTGGGCCTTTTTTATTCTCCAGTGAATGCCTACTAATGTGTCACTTCCAGCATGAGAGTCCTCTATTTGATTTTATCAGTTGAACACTATAAGAAATTAAGGTATTAGCAATGGCCATTAGCGACGATGTTTTTGCCATCATTAATAATCTTTATTAGCGATGGCATTACCGACGATAATATCTCTATCGCTAATAATATTTTTATCGACGGCTATTAACGACAACGTTTTTGTCATCTCTAATAACCATTTTTATCAATAAAAATCGCGACAAAAAAATAAGCCGTCGTAAAAAAAAATATTTATTGAAGAAAATTATTTATTAAACTTATTAGCGACGGTACTAATTATCATTAGTGACGGCACTATTAGCGACGGATCTTGTCATCGCAAAAAAAAAATTATTTATTAAACTTATTAGCGACGGCCAAAAGATTATTAGCGACAAAATATGTCATTGCTAATAATCATAAGTGACGGAATTCATCTTCGCAAAACATAAAAGAAATTTTTTTTTTATTTACTAAACTTATTAGCGACGGTGGAAAGAATATTAGCGACAATAAAAAAAATTATTTATTAAAAAATCATTAGCGACGGCACTATTAGCGATGGAATTGCCGTCGTAAAATTTTATTTATTTATTTATTAAATTTATTACCGATGGTTAAGAATTATCTTCATCGTTCATTATCTAAATAATTATCGTTAGAGCATCATCACAAAAGACCATCTCAATTCGGTAGTCCTAGCTATGTCGATCAATAAAATTTGATTTCGACGGTCATGAATGATCGCATGATGATCTGATAGATAGAGACCACCGATAGATCCGAAAATTTACAATAATGATCTCGATAATATTTGTAGTACACTATCAAAATTTTACTTTAATCGGACATCATTATCATGATCAATTTAGCACGAAATGATTTACGTCGTTAAATAAAAAATGAGTGATCAAAAGGCCAAATGGCGTCCGATTATTAGATGATTTTTTAGATAAATGATCTTTGCTACTACTTTGATTGTTTGTACAATGGTGATCATAAAATTCAAATTGCACATATATATAAACCATCGATGTTAAGCAGATCTTATAAAAGCACAAGTATAATTACTTAAAGACTTTAAGAATGAGTATCAAGAGAATTTTTGATCGTTCATATATACGCGATTTGAATTTTACGATCACCACCATACAAACGATCAAAGTAGTAGCAAAGATCATTTATCTAAAAAATTATCTTATAATCAGACACCATTTAGTCTTTTGATCATTCGTTTTTTATTTAACGGCTCAAATCATCCTGTGCTAAATTGACCATGATAATGATGTCCGATTGAAGTAAAATTTAGATAGTGTGTTACAAATATCATCGAGATCATCGTTGTAAGTTTTCGGATCCATCGATGGTCTCATCTATCAGATCATCGTGCAGTCGTTTGTGGCTGTGAAAATTGAATTTTAATGATCAACATATCTAGGGCTATCGGATCGAGGCGGTCTTTTGTGACGGTGCTTTAACGATAATTATTTAGATAATGAACGGTAAAGATGCGCTTTAAATTCTAAAATCATACCATATTCGGAGAAAAATAAAAAAATTATAATTATAATAAGTTGAGAATTTAAAAAAATTCGATCATAATTATAATTAATTAATTAATTACCGACGGTTATTAGTGACGGCTGAATTTTTCATCGCTCATAATTTTGAAAAAAATTATTTAAAAATTATAAAAAAATATATTTTTTCTGATAAAAGTATTAGCGATGGCTTTAGCGACGGAAGACGTCGTCACTAATATTTTTACCGACGGCATTAGCGATTGAAACATTGCCATCGCTAATAATTTTGAAAAAAAATTATTTAAAAAATTATGAAAATTTTTTTTTTGATAAAAATATTAGCAATGGCTCTCCTTTTTTAGCGACGGATTTTGCCGTCACTAATATTTTTACCAATGGCATTAGCGACAGCCACTTTGCCATCGTTAATACTCTCATATATACCAAGCATGAGGGGAAAAATTTAGCTTGCGTGCTCTCCTCTCCCCTGCGTCCAAACCCTCCTCAACTCCCCCAACCCCCCTTTCCTCCCTCCCCATCCCGTCCCTCTGGCATCCCATGGCCCCGGTGCGCTCTCCTCTTGCCGGCATCCAAACCCCCTTCAACCACCCCAACCCCCCTTTCCTCCCCCCCGCCCTGTCCCTCCGGCATCCCGTGGCCCTAGTGTGCTCTCCTCTTGCCAGCGTCCAACCCCCCTTTCTTCCCTTCCCGCCCCGTCCCTCCTCGGCCCCAAGCCTGAGTCCCTCCACGCCCGCGGCTGTCTCGACCCTTGCGGCCCCGACGTCGCCGGCCCGACCCCACGGCCCCGAGCTCGTGGCCCCGCCCTGACCCCACGGCCCTGCCCCGACACCCCCAACCCGACCTCGTGGCCCCGCCCTGCTGCCCCCAGCTCGCGGCCCTGCCCCGCCGACCTAACCTCGAGGCCCCGACCCGCACGCCTTCTTGCGCCCTCGTCTCTAGTGTTTCGTCCCTAGTCGTCTTCTCGCCCTTCAGTCTCTATGCGCCAGTCCGCCTTCTATTGTGAGTATTAACGATGGCTAATGCGGTCACTAAAAGTTATTTTTTTATTTAAATTATGTTAATTAAGTTTATTTATGTATTAAAAATTAATTAATTAAATATTAATTTAATTAATTAGTTAGATATTTAATTAATTAATTAGAAGTACGGGACTTGGGTCTCGGCATGCAGAGCACTTGGATCGAAGGAAGGTGCCGGGCAGCATTGCGAACACGGAGTCGGGGCGTGCCCTGCCCGCTCGAGCCTCAGATCCCAGTTGGCGTCCAAGATATCCAGCCCCGCTCAAACCGAGGGAAGGTGCCGGTCAGTATGCATTGCGAACATGGAGCCAGGCCGTGCCCTGCATGCTCGGACCTCGGGTCCCAACTAGCGTCCAAGGCATCCAGCCCTCGTGCGCCTTGGTGCTTAGGCCGATGGAAGGTGCTGGGCAGCATTGCAAACATGGGGTCGGGGCACGCCCTACATGCTCAGGCCTTGGGTCCCAGCCGATGTCCAGGGTAGCCAGTCCTCGCGCAAGGGCAGAGCGCATATTCTACGGTATCCTATAATTGGATGTTAATTTAAGTAATTAATTTGGTGTTAATTTTAAAAAAATTTGCATTGCATGGAATCATAGATCCGTCTTTTGATTAATGTACATATTCTACTGTATCCGTATATTTATATATTTTGTATGGATGAAAGAATTATGTATATTGGTCAATTGATTGTCTAGTATGGACAGTTTGAAAAATGCAAGTAATTTTATAGGTCATTACAGTAATCAAACGATATGTCAAGGATTCAAAAGAAATTTCGGATAGTATTTTTCTTTAGTTCTCCCCGCACATCTTCAGTCGTGTCCTTTAGTTCTTCCCACACATCTTCAGTCATGTGGGGAGAACTAAAGAAAAATACTGTCAAAATTTTTTTCGGCCCCTGTTGTGTATCGTTTAATTATTGTAATTGATCTATAGAATTAATACATTTCTTGAATGGGTTAGGACTTTCTATACATATTAGTTGATGATAAGATGTATTTACTATGTAAGCCATTTTAAATGATAAAATAATTAATTAACAGTTGCTTTGTGTTTATATTTATGCAGAATTTTTAGATAGTGTGCCATGGACCATAGTTGGATGGATCGTCGAGTAGTTGACAGAATGGTTTTTGCTGAATATAGGGAGGGTGTAGAGTACTTCTGTGATTTTGCTTTTGAAAATGCAGTACTCTTATATCAAGGATGGGCTCGTTGCCCTTGTAACAGATGTGACAATAGAGAAATGTTTGATAGAGATACAATTATTGTCCATTTGTATAAGAGTGGATTTATGCCAACTACAAGCATTAGTACCTGCATGGGGAGACGTGGGAGAAAGTTGCAAGAGTTAGAAGCGAGCAGGACAGGGACATGGATAGAATGGTAGACATGGTTATGGATGCGACTAGTCCTGAATTTAACTGGGATGTGGAGGATAATCCAAAAGCTGACAGCGGCGATTTCTACCATATGCTGTGAACCATTGTGGCTGGATGTAAAACACACTGTTTTATTAGCTGTGTCAGGATTGTTGAATATGAAGGTTGAGTTTAATATGACAGTGAATTGTTATAATAGGATGATAGCAATAATAAAGAAGATGCTATCTAAGGATGAGAAGCTTGTTGGGAGCTTCTATGCTTCAAAGAAAATGGTAAAAGAGTTAGGCAATGGGATACGAGAAGATGCATGCTGTAATGATTGCATGCTTTTCTACAAAGAGAACCAACTAAAGAGCTCATGTGACGTATGTGGTGAAAGCCGATTTAAGTTGAGGCTAGAGGGTAAAAATCAGAAGGGCATACCATGTATGGTTCTTCGATACTTTCTGCTCACTCCTAAGCTTCGGAGGCTCTATTTATCCAAGAATACTGTCAGACAGATGAGATAGCACAAAAAAAAAATTTGCAAGCACTTCGATATGATGAGTCATCTGTCGGATAGCGAGGCATGGAAGCAATTTGATGCTTGCCATCCTTTATTTGCTCAGGAATCATGCAATGTCCGACTAGATCTATCTACAGATGGCTTTACACCATTCAGTCATGCAGCGGCCCCTCATTCATGTTGGTCAGTCTTTATTACTCCATACAATCTTTCGCCTGGGATGTGCATGAAAAAGCATAACATCTTTTTTACATTAGTCATTCTTGGACCACGATATCATGGTAGAAGCATTGATGTATATTTAAGACTTCTTGTTAATGAGCTAAAATTCTTATGGTCTGATAGCATACATACTTTTGATGCATCGAAGAAGTAGAATTTTGTAATGAAGACTACATTGATGTGGACCATTAGCGATTTTCCTACTTATGGGATGTTGTAAGGATGGAGTGCTCATGGGAAGTTTGCATGTCCCTATTGCATGGAGAATACAAAATCATTTCAGCTTGAGCATGTAAGTCCCGTTAGTTCGATTGTCATCGTCAATTTCTTTCCAAGCATCATCCTTTTCGAAAGCAGCAGGATAGTTTCAGAAGAATAAGATAGAGAAGGATCATGCACCCCCGCACCTTAGTGGTATGGAAATATTTCAGAGCGTATCCCAATTGGACGATGGCCAGTTTGGCATGCTATTTGATAAGCAGAAGCCTCGGAGTTTTTGGTAGAACTCTTAATTGGGTGAAGCGAAGTATCTTCTGCGAATTCTGGTCCATCAATTTTATTCGTCATAATCTTGACGTCATGCATATTGAGAAGAATATATTCGATAATATTTTCTACACTATTATGGATGTCAAGGGCAAGATGAAGGACAATCCTAAGACTCGAGCAGATATGAAGAACATATGCAAGCGTCCTCAGTTAGAGCTGGTTGAGGTGTCACTTGAAAATTTTCTGAAGCCACAAGCATCTTATATCTTAACAAAGAAATAGTTGAAGGACATTTGTGAATGGTGTAAAAGTCTTAAATTTTCAGATGGTTATGCAAGTAATCTAGCTCGGTGTGTTAATGTCAAAGATTGCAGATTATATGGGCTAAAGAGCTATGACTGCTATGTCTTCATGCAACGATTACTTCCATCGGCTTGGTGTGATCTCTTTCTCAACTCCATATAGAGTTCTTTGACCAAGCTTAGCCTTTTCTTCAGAGATATTTGTGCTACCAATTATCCATCGACCACATCTTCAGTCTTGAGGCCAGCAGTGTAGAGATCATATGCAAGTTGGAGAAGATATTCCCTCCTAGCTTCTTCGACTCCATGGAGCATCTCGTGATTCATCTGGCGTATGAAGTTAGGGTGGGGGGACCAATGCAGTATAGGTAGATGTATCCATTTGAAAGATATATGCACAGTCTCAAAAAAAATGAAAAACAAGGTCCGAATCGAAGATTCTATTGTGAAGGCTTATATAATAGAAAAAATTTTAAATTTCAATCGATACTACTTTAACTTTAGTGTGCAGACAAAGCTGACTCAAGTGGATCGACATGATGATGGTAGTAAGGGATCAAAGGTGGAGATCTCAATATTTGCCTATCTTGCTCGTAAATTTGGGCATGAAGTTCGTCGGGTATTGACTAATACTGAACTTCGACAGGCATAGACATGTTTTGCTAAACTACACGGAGGTCAACCCATATATTAAGTAAGTATCCATCACAATCTTAACTCTTTAATCATTTATCATGTACTTATCTTATGCATGTATAGATAATATGATGAGATGCTAAGATGGGACAATCCGATGATAAGCGAGGAAGAAATTTTCATGCAGTGCTCACAAAATTTTGCAAATTGGTTCGACTATTGTCTTTTTATTTAATTTATTTTTTTTAATTTATTTTTTTTATAATATGCAGGTCATGAAAGACAGCGATTCCATATCTAGGAAGCTAAGATCATTAAGTTATAGGCTAACAAAGTACGTGACATGTTATAATGGTTGTAATGTAAATGGTTTCAAATTTCACACGCAGCAATATAGAGAACATAAAAGTACAATGAACAGCAATATGTATATAAAAGATTGCTGGTGGGTAGAGGCGAAGAGTGACTACTATGGAATTCTCGAAGAAGTGATCAAGTTGATCTATCCCTTAGGTGATAATAGTGTCATTCTGTTTAAGTGCCGATGGTTTGATATTGATAATTGTATGAAGGTTGATCCACGACATGGGCTTATTGAAATCAAATATGGATCAAAAGCATATGTCAATAACCCCTTTGTGCTAACCCAATAAGCTGCTTAAGTGTATATACTCCTTTTCCATCAAGGAAGAGAAGAAGGAAAGATTGGTGGACTGTAAGGTTAAGTCTCCAGTCGTTCATTATGCGTTTGAAAAAGGAGAGCCCCAATTATCAGAATGCTTTCAAGAGGATGAAACATTAGGATTTCATTGGTCTTCAATAGATACAGAGTTGGATGCTCCAGGAATTCTCGTACATGATGGTCAATATGAGGAGGTAGATCCAACTGATTTTGTTTTAAAGAACAATCCTATCCAAGAAGCAAGAAGAGGAAGAAGAAGAACTGGAAGAAGAGTAAGAAGTGGAAGAAGAGGAAGAATTGAAAGAAGAATCCGAAGGGTACTAGATATCTGAAGAGGCCGATGAGTATTACTAAGTATATAATTTTTGAATCATTTTAAATCTTACATTGTCATCTATAATTGTATAATTAATTTGGTGAATCTATTTATTTTTTATTTTTAGAGATTATACATCATATCTTCTAGAGGCCGGAGTCGTGCCAGCGGAGGACAGAGCTCTCGAGGAGAGAGTTATCATGCAGCCAGCTCGCAAGATTCTGCACCTCTCACATCCTGCGGTAAACTCTAACACTTTAGATATTCTCATTTATGTTATTTTATCCTTTACTAACTATATAATATTTTTTATATTAGATGTTTTGCGCTCAGGTTCGGATGACAGGGGGTCACCAGTGACCCCACAGTCACACGCACCAGCGACCGGCTCTTAGATGCAGAAGCATGGTAGAGGACTCGCCCGGCTCGTGGCACCTTTGACTCGGCCTGAGGATAAAGAGCTCATCCACATTCAGAGCCGATCGTAAGTATTATATCTTTATTGAATATGTTTAAAATTTAGTCATTGTAGAGTCTAACATTTATTGTTCAAAATCAATTTTGCAGCACATTTACAGAGAGCTCCATACCTTGTGTGATTACTGGGATCATCTGACGATTGATGCTGGGGCTGATGAACAAGTTCTCCAATTGGCCGTCGGGGGCTCGTAATGCAGTCTGGAAAATGTTTCTGATAAGTCAAAGGTATTTAATTTAATAATTCGTGATGGGTTTGTATTCTATTTATTAATACATGCTTGTTTCTACTTGCAGGAGTACTACTGATTCTTATCTCAGGATGAGGAGGCTGGCCGTTCGATCTTCGAGCAGATGACCACACGTAGGTTTTGAGATGGGCTATACAGTTTACGACAGTCCGTCATCAAATATTTCAATTCTCAATCACCATCGGATTGAAAGTCCTACAGGAATCACTGGATGCGAGCGGACGTATGAGAGGCCCTCTGCGACCAGTGAAGCGGTGGAGTACGCCAGGAGACGGTAGAGGGGTCCAACAAAATTGGACCACCCAGCAGGCTTCGATCAGGCACACGGGCAGCTCCTTCGGCACACATATTGTGGTCGACAGATTGGTAAGAAATCTATACCAAAATTCTTCATTAGAACTGTAAAAATTCTTATATATATATTTTAATTAATTTAATTTTATTATTTACTTATTGTAGATATGGCAGCTAGGTCATCCACCAGGTCAGCTACAGTTATGAGAGGCCACACACCAGTCTAGGAGAACTTGTGATTATTTAGATTCTAGATCGCGACAGATCGCGATAAGAATTTTAAACTATATTTATTAAGTCATTACAGGATCTGATATGTATATTAGAACTAATGTATGTCTTAACTGTATAGGCGGATTATGCAGAGTATGTTGTTGCGCGGCACGGCGATGACCCATCCACTCAGCCCCTTCTTGATCTTGAGGGATGGCTTAGGGTCATCGGAGGGGTGAGTAGGAGTCGGGTCATAGGATTCGGCCACAGCTTCGACCCTCCAGCGGCTCAATACTCTTCGATGTTCTCATAGGCCTTGACGTCCCAGACTTGGAGCAATGCGCATGTGAAGGAGGTCATGCAGAGGCTTCTGAGCCAGCGACCTCAGAGCTTCAGAATGCCGTCCGCGATACATTTGTGGAGATTCTTCGGGATCTGCAGCTGTGCGACTAGCTGGGCTCGTTGTCCCAGCCATCATATCAGGTAATCTTATTAGTAAACTCTTTTACTTGTTTTAAATTTTCATATTTAGAAGCTTTACATATTTAGGCTTGAATCAAAGAAGAGGATCTAGGGGCTAGAAATTCAATCTAACTATCCAATTGATGGATCGGGGGTGTCTATAGTTCTGTATTATCGAATGAAACGTGTAGAAATAATTTGTTCGAAAATCGGAGGAGTGTATCGAAAGATACGCCTCCATATCGAAAGATACGTCTCCGTATTGAAACTTATTAATAATATTTTATTTTCTTCGTTTGGGGATTTTGGGACATCCGACTCATCCATCAGCTGCTGGAGAGGAGCAGGAGGATGAGGAAAAGGACGAGGAGGAGGATCTAGGCTGATTTTCTTTTGTTTTGATGTATTATATTTTTTTTGATACTACTTGTAAATTTATATAATTTATATTTTTAATATAATATAATATAATTAGTTTTTTATTTGTGATTGTCATATTATCTTTGAATTTTAACTATAACAGGTGTTAGGAACCATAATTGATTATGATTAATTAAAACAGATTTTAAAAAATATTATTATAATTTTTTAAAAAAATAAAATTAACTATTACCGATGGCATTAAGGACAGCTTTAGCCGTCGCTAATAACTAAATATTATTATAAATTTTTTAAAAAATAAAATTAAATATCACCGACAGCATTAGCGATAACAAAGTCGTCGCTAATTTTTTAAATTTTTTTTAAAATTTTATTTAAAAATAACAAAATAAATAGCGACGGACTTTAGCCATCGCTAATGCCGTCACTAATACTGTTATTAGTGACGGCTAGAATATCCGTCGCTAATAAAGGCAATTAGCGATTAGGATTTTTCCGACCATCAATTAGCGTATTAGTGGCGGCTAGAATATCCATCGCTAATAAAGGCAATTAGCGACTAGAATTTTTCCAACCACCAATTAGCGAAGGCATGTCATTGCTAATACCAACTAGGATTTTTCCGACCATCAATTAGCGATGGAGTGCCGTCGCTAATTAAAATGACTATTAGCGACAATAATTAGCCGTCGCTAATAGCCAAATTTGTTGTAGTGGAAAGCATCAACCTTGAGGTTTTAATGTCATGCCAGGTGATTTGAAAGAGAAGTAATCATAGTGATGGAATCTACAATCTGTATCGAATTGAGTTCCCTGCTGTTACTGGTGTATAATAAGGGTCTTGAAAACAAGTCTAAAAATGATAGAGCTCTCCTAGTTCAGTATGCTATAAACCAAATCATAACTTCTTGCTCAATAGCGGACTCCAATTAATAATTGAAACTAATGAAATATTATATAGCTTATCGAAGTTCCACCATGTGACAAATAACTGAATAAAACAGCAAACTGCAGTATTGGATGTTTGATTGCAAGTCATAATACCTTATTTTAGCACAACATGATTCTAAAAAACATTATGCATGAAATTTTATTTGGTACTATTCATTCTTCAAGTGTAAATCAACTGGATTTTATTGCCAAACAGCTAGGAGAAGAGAATGTTTCTAATCATGCGTCCAGCAGTGTGCATAATGTCCTGTGAAGTGCCTTACTAACCATCAACTTATTCGTATGTTATTCCCCACAACTAACATATTTTAGCTGGTCAAGTGGGTGACAAAATTGGAGATAAATGGATAGTTGATTTGCTTGCTACCACATAAATTCCTAGCAGGCGCAAGTATTTCATATTGTGCCTTCCTTGGAATTCACCCATGCATGCTTGGGTGGAAGAGAGATTCCCCAACTCATCTTAAACTAGTGCAAAGAAATGTTAAGCTCTCATCTGAAATACACAAAATCTTGATATATGGTGAGTATTTCAAATAAATAGGGTTTAGTTTTAAGTGAAAAACAATATGCACCAGCATATAAAATTTTTGAATATATATGATCTACATCTGCACCCAAATGCAGCCTAAAGTAAATTTAAGCATTACACTGCAAATAATATTGATAAAAAGATACTGGTTATTGAACTAGTTTTTTGACCAATCTAGAGAATACTCCTCAAATTATCAGAGATACAGTTGAGCAAGAAGAAAGACATAATTCAAAAGTCAGCTCTTGCTCAACTATTACCTAATCATGTCCGGCTATATTAATTCGCTCAAAGACATGCATTGATCTGCCAGCATTTTCCTAGGTTTTGGGGCCATTTTTATGGGAAGTACTAACTTTTGAGGAAATAGTACAACCAGAACCAGGTTTATTCTACAATGCTGAATTATCAAGCTAACTTTGTGAAAGATAGGGTTGCCATTGGAGCCCTGAGGACCACTCGTAAGAAGGATTGAAACATTAGAGTAAAGAGGAAGCTTGAACTTAGGTGTATAAGGGAGGAGGAAAAGGACCAGACTTCATTCGAGGACATATATTAATGTCCAAGGCACAAATCCTGAGTCAACCAAATGGAAATACAATTACAAATGCTATAAGATATGATTTTTTTTTTTTAAATAAAAAAAAGACAGAGATCAATCAAGTTTATGTTTGGGACTTATCTACACTGAACAATAAAAGTAGAGACCCACTAACTATGATAAATGGTTGATGACATTATGTTGACCAATGTTTGACCTGCTTAATTATTTTTTAATGCATGACATATGGAGAAATCATGTTTTGCCACTTGTCATCCATTCAAGGAGCCATGCAAGAGGCCAAGTCTCATCTCCCAAGTTTTCATAGGAACTGATGACAAAATGGGAGTTAGCTAGATTAAAAAAGCTGCTTAAAAAGGCATCCACCAACATGGGATTTATTCATGGAGAAGAGGAAGAAGGGATCACTGTGTATTTTGCCCTCATGAATCAGTGAAAATGTATATTTTTGTTAAGACAAAAGTCGTAAGTCAACATGGATGAATATTTTTGTTGATGACTTGGAATAAAAGGTTCGCTGACCAGAAATTCTTTTAAATTGGCCAGGCATGCCTTGGTCGATGTAAGGAGTTGTCAATACCTTTGCGTATTCTTTTCCATGCCTCGGCATCAAAGGGTTAATATTTGCTTGCGATCTAGAAGTTTCTCAGCAATAGTATGAATTACTGAGGTAGTTCTTTTAGGAATGCTTAGGAATGCATGAGTCTGTGTTCCATTTTCTCCCATTAACTTTCAGATAATTTAGTTGTTTTAGGAACTTGAAATCCTTTAATGCTTCACAACAATTATTTCATCCTCATAGTAGTAATCATCATTGTCATACATAACTAGGGTTACATGGTAGGATTCATCCATTACAAGAGAGTAGAAAACACAATGATTGAAAAAACACTATGCAAAATGATTGGGAACATAAAGAAACTTCTATGGTAGATTGAACCTTTGCTCTAGAGAAAAGGATTAACATTACATGCTATGCCTAAGATACATGGTAAAGGAGCCTTGATATATAACCGTATATATTGTTATTGAAGAAAGAGCTTCCCAAATTATCTCTTTTTCATCTTTTACGTGGACAAAGTAATTATTTCCAGCAACAAGCTACTTTTGAACAGTAGTTACTGGTGGCTTCTTCCATGAATAACTCCCACAGTTGCAAGGCAGTTGATCTTTCAAGTATTCCCTCCCTGTTGATACTCAATTTCTACAAAAATTATCCCTGGGAGATGATAATGTCCTCTTACATGGCTTCTTAGATGACAAGTGGTATATCAAGATTTTCCACGTCATGTATTATGAGATGAAGAATCAGGCTGAGTATTTGTTGTTATGCCCGATCTATCTTTTATCGTTGTTAGTTGAAATCTTTATTCATTTTTGGTGTAAACAGCACAAGTCTCTACAATTGCCAATTGCAATTGAGCTGCAGCTCCTCGTACAACCAGAGACATTGTGATTGTGCAGTTGAAGTCAGAATATTGAAGCAGCATATGCATTTGTGTGTGTGTGTGTGTGTGTGTGAGAGGGAGAGAGAGAGAGGCCTTCTTTGTGTTCCTTGGTTTTTCCATGCACATTTTATAGGATCTCCTCTTGATGTTCAGTTTGGATCAAAATACTTGCTATTGAACCTTTGGCCTATGTTCTTAATGCTCCAAAGGGCATTTGGATAGAAAGGCAAAATCTATTCCCACTACTATCACATGCAGCCCTTCGCATGCTGAGGTGGTCCAATATGAGACATGCTATGTCTCATTTATCACCGACGGTGCCACTAATGCGGCTAATTTTGTACGGCCACATCAATTCTTAAGCTGTGTGCTTAAGAGTTTATTCCGATGTATACGACTGCTGGATGATAATATTGCCTGGTGTAATTTCGTATTTGCTCGGAAAGCACATATTACTTTCCAGTACTTAGCCTTAGGAGTTATATCATATGGGGTTAGCTTCACCAGAATCTTCCCTTGCAGGAACATCAATGAACCATCAATGTAAGATCAAGTGCATTGCCAGACCAGGCCAGGAATGTTACCCATCAGAAGTGACGATGACTTCAGTTTCATGTTGGAATCAACATGTGCTTGCAGAATCTGCAGTATTATGCGCAATCAGTTTTTGAGTTTAATCATCCACTAGGTTTCTCACCCTTATGTTTATGTTGGCCATCTAAACTCACCAGCCGCTTCAGCATGTCTCACCAAGTCTTTCGTATAATGCAATATAAAATTAATAATTGTTCTCTCTAGTGATTCATTGCTTTGATGTACAAACAAAAAAAGATTAACGTTTTGTTAGACTTACCGACATCAAGAAGGCAACCTGATTCGTCTGTTTGTGACGCTTCTCATTGCTGATGGATGTGGGAGGTGGTTTTGTCTTGGAGCTGAACGAGACAGGATCCAGTGTTCTAAGCGATGTACTTGGGTCTCACTTCGTCTGCTAGGAGGTTCCAGAAGGGGACAAGATGGGCAAAGCGCATGAACCGCTTTCGAGTCCACGTTGTCACTAGTAAGGCTTGCTCTATATCGTCTTAAAGCCGTAATATGTTCGAGGCCAGAGCCGATTAACCTGATCTTGACAAAAGCTGAATCTATAACCATTTTCTGCGAATAAATAGAGTGTATACAAACTCAAAGTACCACCTGGACTGAAAGCGCTACTGTTTTTTCTTGTGGTACTATCCAATCCAGCATACAATGAGAACCTAAAGTCATTCTTTTTTCTTCTAAACAAAGTCTCTCTTTCTTCTTTTTGTTTCTTCTTCTTTATTTTTTTTCTGTTAAGAGCAAGGGAATAAAGTCCCGGGGCCGCACCACCTAAGGCTCAAACTCAGGAGTCAGAACTTCCACCAAGGACCACCCAGTTAACACAAGGTGGATTCATGTATCAACAAAGTTGAATTCTTTTAATACAAACAACAATCTCATCAAGCTAATTGGCAAATGTTTAATTTTCTCTCCCTGAAAACTGGATATACAAAACATGGATGCAATATAATACACGAGCGAGCGAAATTCTGTCACGGCTCACCATCCCATTCCTAACTTCCGCTGATGATTGCTGCTGGCTTTTTAAAATTTTTCTTCTCCTATACATGCAGAGGCTTCTTTTCTATAAGAAATATATGGCTTGAATCAGACATCACATATCGCCATTTTAACATGTCCTTTCTCTTTTCTCTTTCTTTCCCCCCTTTTTTCACCAAATTCTCCCTCATACATTATCACTTGAGGAAGAGTATATCCATGGTCTTTCCTGTGGAAGCTTTTCTAGTTCCACCGAAGCACCACCTTGGTCGGCATTTGCACTGCCAATGCCTTCAGCCCTTTTGAGATCATTTAGAGCTCGCCTTGCATATACAGTGAAGGCAATTGTTATGACAATGGCTATGACAAAGGATACAATATTGTAGACTATCTCCACAGGTGTCATGGAATAATTGCCATATTTCATGTCTGCCAAAGTCCTTATTAGCCGTCCACTGCTCCAGAACATGAAAAGAAAAGGTGGTTTAGAAAAGAGAATAAAGCTGCTAAGAAATATTACAATTTTCCTTGGTAAAAGGAAAATACTCAAAATCCACCACAAGCCTGGCCTGGTGATCAAACATGCCCGGAGATGCAGGTTAGCCAGTTCTGATGTTCAAGTTATTTAATGCACAATATCATACAACATATTATTATTTTAAAACATGTAGTGGCGTAAATTATGAGGGAAAACGGTTGAGCCTATAGCAGTCTTACTTCAATATCGAGGTCCTGTTGCTAAAGGAAGATATTAGACAAATGCATAAAAAGTGAAACGAGGTACCTAATAAGCAGTATCAACTATCAATGTGGTTCGAAGACATGAGTGCATTAGCTCCCCAAAGAGAGGGATATCCTAGTTACATGTTTGTCTTTGCCCTTAGATCAAATGACAAGAAATTCAATAAACCTTCCACAGTTTGTTTTTTTTGTTTTTTTTTGGCTTCAAATGCTATTTTGGAAACATATATTCATTCTACCAATCATGCAAAACTCACTGACCTATAGATGTAGATAAAAGCTTCTGGAATCATCCCAGCAATTGAACCAACTAAATAAGGCCCAAATCTCATATTTGTCACCACTACAGCATAATTGAAGACCGTATAAGGAAATGGTGAAATTCTAAACAGTGCGACAACTCGAAACTGGCGGAACCAGCTCCCTTCTCCAGCCAACCTAAGAACAGCTGTCTGCTGAGGCCATCTCTTCAGCCATGACTGTATTATGAAACAGAAATATAGAAGTTCATTGAGAGACATCCTTGATACTAGAATGAAGGTAGCCATATGGAACTGAGAGGACTTACATATATACGTTCACGGAAAAATAAGCCAATCAAATAGGGCAATACCATGCCAATTGTAGTCCCTACCATGATTATCACAAAACCGAGACCATACCCAAAAATCATTCCTGCCAGCCACATGGAGGGACCAGAAGGGATCAAAACAACTGGAAAGAAAGCTAGGGAGGCAATGAGCACAAGGGCAAGAACAGGCCGGCCAAAGGCAGTTGCTTCCCATTGCATAATTGGCAGGAGAACCTACAAAATTATTCAATTGAACTAGTACATGTAAGAAAAAGATAATAATACTAAAATGAGATTGACATTACTTTTTTCCTCCTATAAGAGGAAAAGCCAGATAAATTTCAATACCTCGCTGAATGAGAGGATTGAAGAAGCATATTGGAGATACTAAAAACAGGTTGCAAGAAGGTAATACTGATATATTTCTTATGTGTACTGAATTTCTAATATTCATGCGACAGTACATCATGAAATCACATAATTGCACAGGCTTTCCATATATTGTTTTATGTATGAGAGTATACCATATCATGACCAGCTGGAAGCGATACCCTTAAAAAGGAAAATTAAAAAAAATTACAAGTTCCGCACCCAGACAAATTGCAAGCACACAAACATAGACAAGACCAATGCCCTATTTAAAGTTAAAGAAATGAACATCAAAGAAATAACCAGCAGTGATTTTGCACATAGCACATCTGCATCTACATGTACTGGATGCTCAAAAAACATGCTGAGTAATAAAACTTAATAAACATGGAGAGACCAGCCAGAAGATTTGATTATATAGTAACACGACCATCTATATCTTTTAATCCTTTAAGTGTGTATACCGTCCATAACCTGCAATTCTCATGATCTACCCTCTTCTTCTCTTATTGTTTAAAATCAAACCCCTCAACAAAAAACATACTACATTCAACATTCAATTATGGAATAGGAGCCGATCCTGACTATTCTCTTCTCTATTTAGTCCTCCGGGATCTGCATCTTTTCTCATCCTTCGCGGCAGCAACACCATCTAATACCTCCAAATCTGCTGCTTGAGTGACTTCTTCTCCATATGATTATCATAGGTATGAATTCAGATATATCCCCATTTTCCCTCCACCGTTCAAATAGTCTTGGGAATGTTCTAGTTTCTCAAATACTTACTAATGACAACTAAAGTTACCTGGTTTTGAGCCATGAAAATGGTACTCATGGCCAAAAAGCAATACAGTTTTTTCTTTTTTTCTTCTTTTTTTTTTTCTTTTTTGATGAATCCCCTCTCCAAACTTCAATCTAACAGCCAACTGTTCCCACAATGGGAAAGTTGCAATCAAATGGTTTATTCTTGGCTTCTTGATTCATCTTCACAGATACTGACAGTAGCATTATGTATGCTGATTCTGCCCATGAGGTCTGGAATGACCTCTGTGGTCATCTCTCAAGAGAACACCTGCAATGTTTACCAAATTGCTCATTCTATTGCCACTCTTCAACAAGAATCCTCTTTGATGACCAGATTAGATCTTTAACTTGGCAGGGTCCACCAACTATTAGAAGCTAGGAGCTTCCATGGACTGTTGCATCTCCTTGAACAACCAATCACATCCAAACCGGTGGTTATCAGTTGCCTGATATAGATTCAGGATCAAAGAGTTATACAATCACACTCTAGCTCAAAAATTTTGTCAAGGTTTGCTTCAGATCAGGTAAAAATGCATGCAAATGCACTCATCAAAGTTGGATATGAGATTTATTTTTAAAGCCCAACTACTGAACTTCTTTATAAGAAGAAAAGGCCACATGAGCAACCTGCTTTCACATTTTATAGGGACAACAAAGTCAGAAACTCAAAAAAAAAAAAAAAAGAGGGGTGGGTGGCGGGGGGCGCATGGGCTAATGCTGGAACTACCTTTTCAAAAGCAAATGGGACTCCCCATTTCACGAATGTGAAAGCAAGTAGTATCAGAAGCAAGCAACAGGATAAAAGCTTTATCCACCAGATGAAGGATTTAGACTTTGATTTCTCAAGTGCCTCTTGAGAATTAATGTCAACTGTTCTTGACTCATTTGGTGCAACCAGCCTTGCATATTCACTGTCCTCCCGTGTATTCTGCTCAGAATTTTCACTATTCTTTTCCAACGTCTCAGATGAACTCGACATCATTTTAATGCTCTTGAAAATCTGTTAGAAACAGACAGAAACAACAAGAAAAAGGTCAATGACATCAAGACAGATCGATGGGAAAGAAATTCAAGGACCTTAGAACATCTACTTAACCTGATTCCATCCAAATAGAATGAAAATGGTTATTTCTAAGCCAGATGAAACCAACAGACAGTATGCTGGTGTAAGATTATCATAATTTTTCTTTTTTTTTTTTGGTTGGGGTGGGGGGCAAGCAACATAAATGCAGTGATATGTAAAAGCTTCATTCTTCTACAACAAGATCTGCAAAGGACATACAATGATAAAATAATAAGCAGTTTAGTTTATTAATAAAAACTCAAAGTTTGATAATTTAAATCTGGTATACATTATGGACCCTTTCCCTATCAGGTTAAAATTTTGGATTAAATTGGTATTTAACATAGTATCATAGCTCAAATATATTAGAGTTCATGAGTTCAAATTCCCTCAAGTCTAGTTATTTATTCAATTATCCTTGGTTATCTATTAATCTGATTTCAATTAGTTTTGACTCAGTTATCCCTCCATGTGCTTGGTCCAAGCCACACATAAGACATTGTTAAGCCTAATATACACTATTCACCCCTTCCTTATCAGGTTAAGCTTTTGATTAAATTGGTCAGTTACCATAGCTTCACTTAATCTATGCACATCTAAATGTGTGCTCATTCTCAAAATCCATTAGCAGTGCTCATGTTTAGAATTCATGTCATGTTTAAACTACCTGGATCCCTTAATCATCAAAAATACAGTTTGTATCAACCGATTGGTAATCATCCTTACAGTTACCATATACTTCGTTTAAACAGCCTCGATATTTTAATATATGCACCAAGGTCCCCAATCTTAGTACTAGATATCATTGCTTCAGCATGGTCCGGTCAAGACGGTACATGCCCTGTAGCAAGATAGCTTCCAACCCCTTTTTTTCTCCCTTTTTATCACAATATCAACCGAAACAGGATGATACAAATCAGTACAATATGGTACACACCCCAATTTCAAGTAGTATTAGGCGATACGAGGTGGTTCCGCTCAGTTCAGACCACTTCAGCTCATATAATGAACCAAACCTTAGTACCATATTGGTATCCTATCGGTACTATATGGTACGGTCAATACAAGTCAATATGGCGGACATTGATATGCACCATCATACCATATAACTCTTCATCCCCTAGTACAATTCAAATGTAAATAGATAAGTTGCACATGAGTTGCCATTACATTCCGAGGCCATAAAGGTTGAAAATAAATATGAAAATTTTTTATCTAAACATGTATGATTATTGAAAACCTGAAAAGGGTATTTCATGTTATCTACCCTCAGAGGTTCTACTTCCTCTACTTTGCATGTCCTCACCCAAGAAAAGGAGTCAGCTGACTAGGCATATAAACAAGGTAAGCTCAATTAAGCCAATCCAATCCCAGCACCTTTAAGGGAGGTACAAGGCAGTTTTTGATGTAGGTTCATAATAGCCATTCCAGCTAATGTGCTGGTCCCCTCGATCTAAAGATAGAATGCACAACTCCAGACTTCATCTCCACCAGTTTCACCTCTTAACTATCTCAAAACATTTCTACAAAAGCTAGTCATAAAGTGATTCTTAGATTTCCATCTACTCTAGCGTTAAATGCTGTTGCTTGTCTTTGGACTCTCTAAAATTACAATTTAACTTAAACAGCTCCAGCTTGGCTCATTCTACGAATGAGCAAAGCCTAAGCCATCCAATTTAAATTTGAGTCAAATTCGAGCCATTTAAGTTCTTTTAAGAGATTTGGTTAAAGCCTAAGGTTCTTAAGTTTTCATATACTTTTAAGCTAATTCCACTACCATATCTTCGTATTATAACTGAAATACATTCTACTCTATTTGTTAGATAGAAACGTAGTCTACATTATGTTGATCACGTTACTCTTTTTCTATAGATAATTGTTAGAATAATAATAAATTATTAGTTGGATTTCAAGCATCATCAAGCCAAACTCAATTGAGCCGGGCCTATCTCTATCTCAGCTCAGTTACTAATCAAGCGATCCCTTATCAACCCAAATTTTGAGCTGAATGGTGGATGCTGACAAAGGGCTTGACTTTAGCAAATTACATCCCTATGTTACTATTATCTTCCAAAGAAAGATCCCAGTTTTAAATTTTGATAAACATTGCCTTGACCAAGCCATCTGGCTTTCTCCAAGAACATGTCTTCATTTTTCATTCAGTTATAGCTGGTAAGTATGATTGTCAACACACTTCATCAAATCATTAGGGGGGAAAACTCATATAATGTCATGATTAATAAAAAGGGGCTTTTGTCTTGACATAAATCAATCACATGTCAGCTATTTAACTCAAGATTGTAGTACTGGAGATTAGCATCATGGTATATCTGTCTTCTTCACACTAAATAAGTATAGCTAAAGAGTTTTAAATCTAACTTTACAATAATCAAGAAGAAAAAAAATATAGTGAATACTGAACCAACCTTCACCCTGGCAACCCTCAAAAAAAAAATGAAAAGAGAAAAAAAGATAAAAATAAAACTGAAGGTAAATCATAGACCAAGATTCTACAAGAATGGAGGAGGAGGAAGGTAGTTTGGTAACAAAGCATAAGAATGCAAGAATATAAGTAAATCAGGGTGTTAGCTGAAATGGTGTTTCAGGATACAGACATCAATGAGAGACCTCACATGATGAAGACTATAAAGCTTCAAGCTTGGCAAATTACCAAATGAACCTAAAAAAATATCACCTTCATAGTTTTAACTTTAGGCTGATGAAGCTGGGGGCACAATGCCAACAAAAAATGCAACTCATGTGTATCATGAACCTAATGTCTATATGGAGGCATTCAATTGATAATTTACCTATTTAAATGTGTGTTATTACTCACTGGAAAGTAAAGTCCACAACTTTCTGGTCCTTAACTGCTCTTAGTTTGATCATCATAGAGGCTGAAAATTCCTCAAAGTTTAAGCATGCCATTACTAATTAGCATGATAATATGTTATTTTATGGAAACTTTAAGTTGCTTTTGGTTTGAAATTCGTTGCTTTTCAATTAAGCTTTGTTATTTATTTTATCTTTCTTAAGATTTAGGTAACTTTTCCTATATACAATCAGGAAAAGCTGTTGCATGATAGAGAGTTGAATGATGAAGGTCACATACTTTAGTATTTTGTTATAATCGCATGCCCAAGAAGCCACATGTAAGTATTCCCAAAGCATCTCAGGTCTCTAACAACATTCATAATATAAAAGTTCTAAGTTCTTAAAACACCATCTCTAAGCCCATTGCCTCTTAGTCCTAGCATCATTATCTAAATCACTACATGATAACTCTCAACATAGACATTCTTCCCTCATCCAAAGGAACCTCCTTTGGATTTTGTTATTTGGTTGACAATCATACCTGGATCATAAGCAAGGAGAAAGAAGTAATTGGTTGTATCCTACCTAAACCTAGCATGCCAATATTCAGTATCAAATACTTGATCCACATCTTTACAACTTGAAAAATCATTGCTTCAAAAGAGGCCCACGGACTCGCATGTTTCCCTATGTGCTTGTCTACAAGACAGCAAGTAAAACTTTAACACGGCATTGCATTTAAAAACTAGGCAAGAGAAGTTTCACTTTGACATATTACTCCTATAATATTCCAGGAACTGTCAATATGCTAACCCTACTAGGTCAACTACTCCAAAAGCCACATCAAGGCATAAAAACATTTCAAATACTTGCCAGATCAATGTTGAGAAGAAAAGGGGCAAATGATACATTATCTCATTTTTAGTACCACGGGAAAAACTTTTAAGAGTGCCCATTGATCAACATCAAGCTGGGAAAGAATAACTGGTGATCTAACTAATTCACTTTCAGTCAAATTACGCACACGAATGCACATATGTATTAAGACAAAGACGGTGCATTGGAGATACAGAAAATTCCTAACAATTTCTTGCTGAGATGCATTTGTGGGCCACCAAGACCTAACTAATTAGAATATCTACCAGAGCACAGATTTCACTTTTTCTTACCAACTTCTGAAGATTCTAGAATACATAAAGTCGTATAATTTAAGCCCACAACATTGCACCAATTCAAGGAAATTAACACATGCACTTCCTAGTGTTATGAAAAAAGGAACTGCATCCTCCTATGGTACCCGAGTCTGCACTTGCTCCGTCCCTGCTTTAAGCGGTCGAGCATTCAATTATGGTTTCTACAATCCTCGAAACGCTCCACAATCTCCTTAAGTGAGGATCAAGGACTCATCATCAAGAGAGCGTTCAAAATAAAGCAACTTCATAAACTCGTTGAGGCACATATACTATTTGCTTCGGACCTCAGCAAGATTTCCCTTTCCTTTCTCTCTCCTTAAAATTTTTTTTCTAGAATTTCATTCTCGTTTCTCTTTTTCCTCCTATTTTATAGGACCCGAATTAGAAAAACTACGGCCCCTTTTTCCAGAATTTAAGTCTCCGCTATAATCAGAGTTCCCGATCATCGAAACAACGAAGAGAGGAAAACAAGAAAAAGAAAAAGAAAAGAAAACCAAATTAAGGAGAAACTACAGCCAGCCCCTTTTGCAGAATTTAAGTCTCCGCTACAATCAGAGTTCTCGATCATCGAATCAACGAATAGAGGAAAATAAGAAAAAGAAAAAGAAAGAGAAGCAGGGGGATATCTAGTAGGAGACTTTGCAATACCTGGGGAGCGGGCAAGGATTCTTCTTCAGGTGGGAGAGCAGGCAGCGGACGCCCTTCGAACAAACACTTGTTAGATGGAGAGGAAACAAGGAATTGGTGGTCAGAGGAGGGCGGCGAGTAGAAGGAGAGAGAGAGAGAGAGACGTGGCGGAACAAAAGGGAAGACTGATGGATGCCTGTTTCTTTTTTCTTTTATTATTATTGTTTTTTTGAAGAAGAAAAGGATAGGGTTTACAATTTGGTTGTGATTTGTTGGTAAGCGAAGGATTCAAAGTTCACGCGCACAAGCGCGCAGACGCAGACGCAGACGCGGACATAAAATGGGAAAGCGAAAACAGGCGGACAAAAGCCTCATCGTATTTGGGAAAACAGCCCCCTTCTCGCAATTTTCCTTTCTTTACTTGCCCGGAAAGCCAAGGCATTTTCCTCACGAAAATGCCCTCATCCTTTCGGGCAATGTCCAGCACCCCCGTCTATTCCAATGGTGCTGCTTTCTTCAATAATAATAATAATAATAATAATAATAATAATAATAATAATAATAATAATAATAATAATAATAATAATAATCAAGTTCGTGAATATTCAAAAATTATATCTTAATTAAATTTGACGATACATAAGATCAATCTCTATCCGCCACATGTATCAACTCGTCACACCAATATAAATAGAAAAAAATTCTCTTTAAACTTTTTCTAATCTGAAAATTGACAAATGAGAAAGACGAACTTGCAAGGACAACATAGTGGTGGATAGTAACTCATCATAGTGCTGCAGGGTCATCAAGGAGCCATGAATCGAATTAGGATGGAGGCAAGTTCCTCGGTCTTTACAAATCAATGGGGGTGACAAGTAAGGCCGCAAGGAGAAGAGAAAAACAACAACAACAATGGCTGCAAGGCGATGAATCCGATGGCTTGGGTGAACAAAATAGGGGCCAACAAAGAAGCAAAAATCATCGAGGGATCTGACGATAAGAGCACCAATCAGGTCTGTGAGAATGAAGACATCAACACTATAGTGGTGCAGGGTATAGAAGTGGAAGAGGAAGATAAGGGTGAGGATGGCAGACTGGAGCTTGATTTTGGATGGTCAGTCTTTGAAAGTCAGCATTCCACCTCGATTTTTTTAGGTCTGCTACATCCGGTAGGCCTCCTCAAATCAGCTTTCCACCTCGATCTTCTCAGATCGGCCTCTTCATGCTCTTAGTTTTCTGATGATCTCAACCTTCTGATGATCTCGATCTTTTCAGATCAGCCTTTTGATGATCCTAATTTTCTTAGATCGACCTTCTGATGATCTCGACTTTCTCATAACCTTGATCTTCTGATGACGTCGATCTTTTGATTTCAGTTTTCTAATGACATCAATCTTCTGATGATCTCAGCCTTTTTAGATCGGTTTTCTGATGTCCTTAACCTTCTGATGATCTCAACTTCCTCAAGTCAGAATTCTCATGTTCTTGGTCTTTTGACGATGTCGACTTTCTGAGGTTGGTTTATTCGTGACCTCAGTCTTAGGCTTAGTCTTCACCTCGATCTCGATCTTGAACTCGGGCATCATCTTCGCATCACCCTTGGTCTCAGGTGCTTATAAACCTATAGACCTACAAGAAAAAAAGAAAATAAGATAATGAATGAGGGCTAGAGAGTTTTGAGTTATGAAAGTCTCTTTCTCTTAATCTATCCTCTTAGGATCCCCTTGGCCCTATTTATATAGGTTCAGAAGCATGGATCCGTTACGATTTGGAGGTAGAAATTAAGGGATTGCTGTAACCTCTATTTTTATTTGGATTTAAATCTACTATAATCTCCTTTTTTTTTTTATCTCATTTTTTCATTTAAAATTCAAATATATTTAAAATTGCTTGCCATGTGTCCAATCGTGATAGGTAGACTGATTATATACCATGTCACTTTCATTCCTAAGGGCATTTGTGCTCTATTAAGACCGTAGAAGATCACACCACTCTTTGGAACAAATTGAAGTCCTTATCCCCTTTCACGCCACCTGAACATTCACATGCTGTGTTTCTAGAGGATGATACTGTTACTATAAATCTATTTGCTCCTGCTGCAATGCCAAATTCAGACGCCCGTCTACATCCATACCATGGGATATTTTCTCTGAGTTTATACCTCTGCTTCTATCTCTGATGCTTCTATTCCTACTTTTTTTTTCTATAAATAAATAAACTGTGGGAATAGCACTTTCGTTTTAATAAGTTATGCGTGGCCCTGCTTCCCTTCGCATAAAAAAATAAAAAAAATTTAAAAAACCAGTAACAGGTAAACTGAGGATTTCCATTTTCCTTTTCTTTTGGATAAATGTTGTTTTTCATCAACTTCCTCCAACATAAATAAATGGGATCGGCTGGGAATTTTTTTTTTTCCCGATTCAGTCCAATGTGATGGTTTTGGAGGCTGAAGACTGCTACCTTGGAATAAAGCTATGTGTTATATTAGGCAATCCTTGATCAAAATCAGGTGACTTGACAATTGGCATTTGGTGTCTTGTAGACTGTCTCGTGGACTGAGCCGAAGGTTTGGCTTAATCGTTGATCATCATTAAAGATCTGGTTCGACCCAATTAAAAATCCAACTTTGGTTGTGTTATAGTTAGGACAAACTCTTTGATTGGATGCTAATGATGTTTGCAATGCATAACACGTAATCTAGTTTCTTTTTTGGTTTGGGTTTTGGGGGGGGCGGGGTAAGAAGAGGAGCTATCACTTAAATATTAAAACCAGCGTACAAGTGTTTGAAAGGTACAATAGATATTACACAGCTGAACCAAAACAATCCTATTAAAAAGAGAACAGCAGTGTGACTTAAAACAAAATTAATGTAAGGTGTGCAGCAAACAATTCCCCATGATAGAGCTGTTGGAAGATAGATCTCATTGTCCTGTAGCACTGGGATGAAGCAATCAGGCAGTGGCACTGCTGGACAAAAAAAAAAAATTATGGCGATACATAAAGAGACTCCATAGATGCATTTGCCAGAGCTATGAAATATACATAGAAGCTTGTCATCAATTGAAATCAGATACTCCTTATGGCAAAACAACCAATTTGAAAGCTTTGCCATATTAGTAGATGGTTGTAGCAGTAGAAGTCTTTGCAACAGTTTATTTTGAAGATTAGCCTTGAAATAAAGCAATGCCCCTGTAGACCTGCACATAAGATGATAAATTTTGTGTCCTTTCTGCAGCTGTTTCCACATACTAACATATATATTATAATGATCCAGCTTCATCCTTCTGTAACATGGTTTGATGCGGAGATATAATAGACAAAGCATACCATCCACGGTAGATAGGAGAATATCGTTGTTAATATTCGAGGCATAAGTAATGGAAGAACATGAGGCATAGTTGCATCTAACAGACATGTAATGGCAGTAGGAAGCAAATATAAGAAACAATTGAACAGTGCATTATATCCATGATTAAAAACTCTGCAACTGATTTCTGAAACAGAGAAGCATGTTTTGATTGCTTGTCATTTCCTTTCTCAGAGTGTGAACCTTGTTGCTTGAGTAATTGAGTACTCCAGCCTGATACTCACTCTCCCAGATGATCACAATAATAATATCCTGCATCCAACAAAGCCACATATATTGCATTTGCGCCTGGGTCTTCAGTAGTGTTAATATTCTAACAGTTCCTGTAGGGGCCAGACTAATTTCAATACCAGGAACCAATTTGATAAAAGACTGCTGTTCATAAAACTGTATTGAGATGATAGAATATAAGCCTTGTGAACAATGCCATCTCATCACATGACTTGCTATCTTTTGCAGTTGATCATAAACAACATAAAGAATCCGGCATAACCACATTAATTCATGGCTCCAGCCAACTATAAAACAATCAATTACTTACCAGAGCTGGACATTCCAATGAAAGAAAATTGATGTTGACCACCAATCCAGTGTGCATTCCAGATTAGTAAAAGTTGAATTAATGCCTTCAGTGTATACTGTATGATAGCTTGAACATGATAGACGACTGGGAATATTAAATTCAGACCAAATATATATAGATGCAATGAAAATGTAGCTTGCAATTGATCTCCTTTCATTTCTCGGGCACCATAACTTACAGCTGTGCCATTCGTACCTGTGATACACAGATTGATGGCTATGCTCACCTTGAAACCTGCACATGAAACAGCATTGACCCAACCAATAGAGTACTATGCTCCAAATTAATGTCACCTCAGCCACCCAATAGCTAAGATGATCTCCCTTGCTATGACCACCTAATATGCATGACATTGTATGCACCAGCTTGAAGTAAAGCAGCAAATGTTGAATCAAGGAAATCCCCATGTTTCCACGTTATGTCCCCCTCGAGCGCACAGTTTGCCATGAAATCAGCAGCTTGATTAGCTTCACGATAAGCATGAGAGACATAGCATACTAATCGTGAGGTCTTCCAAGCCAAAATATCTTGCAAGAGAGGGTTATGTTGCATTTTAGAGCTGGTAGAATTTTTGATCCAGTTGATAACCGTAAAGGAATCCCCTTCAAGCCAAATTTGTTCAGCACTACATTCTTGCATCGAAACCTTGAGTCCCAACAGGCAGCAGTAAGTTCAGCCATAGGGACGGACGAAGGCAGCAAAGATTTGCCACCAGCTCGAACCAATCTCCCCACATCATCTCTAATCACAAAGCCTGCTGCTGCCTGGTTATTTTTAATAGATGCATCAAAATTAACCTTCAACATCCCAGAGGAAGGAGGCAGTCACAACACCATCTTAAATGAATTAGAAGGTTGCAAATGCTGCATATGACTATCCCAGTACCTTGACGGGATGCCAGAGGCTTTGGAAATATTATGATGCCCAAACCTTATGTTATTAACAATGGTCTTTATTATTAGCTGATGAGGGGACTGAACTACTTGCTGAAACAACTGCTCATTGCGAGCTATCCAGATATGCCATGCCATCAAAGCAAACAAAGCTTTGTCTTCCTCTCCCATCTTTGCATTAGACAAAAAATCAATCAGCATTGATAGGGAGGTAGGGTAGAAATCATTGTTGCTAAAGTATTTCATTTGGGTCCAACATTCTTTAGCAAAAGAGCACTGAACGATCACATGATCACAGTTCTCCTCGGCCAGGTGACATATTTCACAATAGGTCTTATTATTTGGAATCATCTCTCTTCTAGACAGCACTTTTTTACAAGACAATTTGCTCCAAGCTAATCTCCACCAGAACATTTGGACCCTTGGTTGAACTTTCAATTTCCAAACCCATTGAAAATTGGGAGCTCCTACAGACACAGGATTATGAGAAACTGCATTAACATTAGACAGAGAAACATGAATCGTTTTAGTGTGACTCTACACTAGCTGATCAGCCCAGAATCCATGACTAAGAGGGATCCTTTGGATCTGAGTCATCATATCAGCAGAGAAACAGTTTTCAAGAATCCGAGAATTCCATAGATGATCATAAGGTTCAGGTACGCTGGCCATTTGATTAGAGGTATGCTAGTCATTCAAGGATCATTAAGAACACTGACCTTATGACCAGTTCCAATTAATCATTGAAACTGATTTTGAATCAGTTTACCACATGAAGCAATTTTCCTCCATGTAATTGAACAGTTTCAAGGCACAATATAGGAGTCCCACCTTCCTTTAAAATTGTATTTAGCATTTACCACTTCAGCCCATAACGAGGACGGTTGTAGAACTAGATAAGCAGCCATCTTGCACAAGCAATCCTGACGGCACTCAACCAGATTAGGTAAACCAAGCCCTCCATGTTTTTTGGGCATGCAAAACGGCTCCATGAGATAATATGAAGGCTTCTGCGGTCTGAAGGGTGCCCCCACAAGAAAGCACAAAACTTCTTTTCAAGCTTCAAAAGAGTAGCAATAAGGACAGGAACACATGAGATAGAATGTAAAGGAATAGAAGCCAAGATCGAAGTATTGGATATATATTCTAGAAGTCAGATTAGTCGACACTCGTAAAATTTTTTTAAGATATATTTTGTATAATTGATTTTATATTAATAAAATTTGAATTTTTATCCATTTATATTGTGTTTATAGTGTCTTTGAATCGTCCATTGAGTTAATGGATATGATAACACATATTCTTAATAGTTGAAAATTTGAGACATATGTTAATTTTAGTTAACTCATAAATTATTTTCGATCGTAGGATCATCATGGGGATAATGATTGATCCGAAAAGATTGGTGCATGATCGCTTTCTTCAAGTAGATGAGTCTTGAATCTACAGTGTGGAGACATCGGAACAAAAATGCAAGTATTTATTAGGAACAAAGATATTGAGCATGACCTATCACGAGTAGTCACTAGGATATTTACCTTCTCATCAGTAACATACTCAAAGCTGCAATAGTGTGTAGTTTTCTGACTTAAGGTGCATTAGCTGCTCATCTTGAGGGTTCTGTAGTTTGACTACATCATAACTCGGTCTCCTAGCTATATAGACCTTTGAGGTGTATGTTGGCTGCAGTATGTTTATTGTAGGAATTAGATTACACCAAGATGGGATTTATCGATCTAGGTAGAAAAAGAGTAGTCCTATGTAGATCATGAGATTGAGTCTTAAAGCCCATGACCACAGTAGTGTGAATATAGAAAGATATTTTCATAAGGTTTCATATCGGACTCGAACCGATTGATTCTAACATATGATAGGGATAAGGTTTGATGAGTTATCCTTAACCTCAATCCTATCGGAATGCACGATAGAAGAACCAAATTACACGATACTACACCTAGAGATTCATCTCTTCAGTTCTGATGGATTGTCACTACATTCTACTAGGTGTCACTAGTGGATTATGGAACAATTAGAATTATTTCGATAATCAATAATTTTAATTAGCTGAATTGAAAAGAGTTTTGATCCATCAAAAAAAATTTCGATAATATTACTGATAGAGATCACAATATATCCCATTACCATGCAGAATTGAACCTATTGGGTCACACAATCAAGAGCTTTGGTCTAGGATTGCTTAATTAGACTCACATAGGTTTAATTGGGTCTAAAAGAATCATGCTAGCACATGATTAGATCTAGATTTCTCTAGGATTGGGTTCCCTATCTGATAGGGCTAAGCCTAATCTATTTGGATTCTAAATTGGATACCAATAGTTGGTTGCACTAAGCCTCTTTCATTTAAATTTGAATTAGATTCAAATTTGAAGGGCACATGCCTCCCTTGACTTGGTCAAGGGATGCATGCCCTTGTGGATCCACGTGGAAGGATGCCAAGAGTTGGTGCCCCCTTCCATTTCTCTCCTCTCATAAATCACTGCATGAGAAAGTCTCACGTAGGTGGACATGGATGAAGGCAACTGCCTCATTCAGTTTAAGTTTGAAAAGTTTAAATTTAAATAGAGTGGTTAGTCCTATTTGAATTTAAGTTTGAATTTAAATGAGATTTAAGTATTTAAGTTTGAATTTGAATGGGATAAGAGGACACACGCCAAGATAAGATCATGGGCGTACACACTTCCTTTTTGGTTAAGACAAATGGGTTTCCGCCCTTCTTTTTTTCAAAGAGAAACTAAGGGGCATCGCCCCTTGTGGATAGGGCAGAAATGAGAGTTGTGAGGGCGCACCCTTTTTGAAATCTGATTTCAAAAGGTGCCACCAAAATTGGTTGCATGTGGTTAGGGTTTTGGTCAATAAATTAGACCCCTTGCCAAAGGGTTCGGCATCCAAGTGTTAGATCCGAAACCCTGCTTCTCTTCCACCTCCACTTCCCTCCGATCTCAACGCCTAAGCTGTTAGGCTGCTGCCCCTCTTAGTGCCCAAAGGAGTTGGGCCAATCCTTGAAGTACGCTTGAAGGAGTTCAGGCGCCGTCCAAGTGAAGGAAGAAAAGGCTGTGTCAAGGATTGATTTGACAGCCCCTCAGAGATCAGTTTTGTAACTGATCAAGGAGCCATTTGATCCACCATAGCATAGGCGGATCAAATCCGAAGAAAGCATCCCAGGCCAGGTCAGAGTGAATATCCGCAGAGGTTGGACAAGTGCGCAGCTCCTCAAGAATCTTTTACCATGATCATTGGATAGCGGAGATCATCTACCCACGTAAGGTGATAAAGTGTTTATCACATCCCTCTATTTATATATATATATATATATATATATATATATATATATATATATATATATATATATATATATATATATATATATATATATATATATATATATAAATGATTTAGATCTATATTTTGCATGCCGGGTCGGAAGAAAAATTTTGAAATCTGCTGCCTCCAACTTTGACGATTCGGTGCGCAGTTTCGATCCTTCACGAAGAAATTAGAGTTGTCCTTCATACAAGAGATAACACTTTTCGAGACCAACTAGCAATCCTGGATGATACCTTGTCCATAATAAATGCAAAATTAGAAACTTTGTAAGCTTGTCCAGAGATAGGAATCCCCAAATATTTCCATGTATCATTTTGTGGCATGATATCAAATAAGGAGCAGAGTTGATGCTTGATAATTGGAGATATAGATGGGCTGAAAATTATATGCGACTTAGAAAAATTAACTGCTTGTCCAAATATGAAAGTATAAATATGTAAAATAGAATTAATAATAATGGCATCTCGAAGTTTTACCAGAAAAATAAGCAAACAATCATCAGCAAAGAAAATATGTGAAATTATCGGTCCCCCTCTAGGTTTGTAAGCTCTCAGCAGAGTAGCATTAACAGCACAATGCAAAAATCTAAAAAAAATTCAGAACAAAAGATGAAAGATAAGGTGATAGTGGACACCTTTGTCGAAAACCCTTAGTTGGAAAAAATCAAGAAGTAATGCTTCTATTAATAAAAAGAGCAAACTGAGGTTTGTCGACATAAGCTTTAACCCAAGCAAGAAATTTATTATGAAATCCATAGTGTTGAAAAGTTTGAAATAAGAACGGCCAATGAAGATGATCATAAGCCTTCTCCATATTCAATTTTAACATCATCAAGCTTCTAGATGGAGAGATTTTTTGAAGAGAATGCATTATTTTTCGAGCTAACAAAATATTTTCATGAATATTCCTTTCTTGCGCAAATGCCCCTTGTTCCCCTGAGATCAGCAAAGGTAATATAGGTTTCAACCAATTAACCAAAAGTTTGGCAATAATTTTGTAGGTGGTGTTACATAAGCTAATTGGTCTATAATTAGTAACTCCAACTGGACTAGACACCTTAGGGATTAAAGCAATATATGTTCTTTCCAATGAGTTAGGGATAAAGCCATAAGAAAAAAAAAATTTAACAGCTTCTACAACCTCTTTTTTAATGATTTGTCAAAAATATTGAAAGAAAAAATTAGAAAAATCATCAGGACCTGGAGCTTTATCAAGATGTAGTTATAGTCATATTTGGTGTAAGGGTTTGATTGTTAAATATTCCTTCATCATATAAGAAACAACTCGACTGACAAATGACCTAGTTTATTTTCATATTAACTTACAATTTGGAGATTGGGAAAGAAATCTGATAAGCTGGCTTACATATGCAAAGCACTTCATTTTACAAGTTTTTATTAACTATGTATCACACTCTTGGATTAAAGGCACAAAACAGGAAAAAAGCATTTAGAAATTTTTTTTTTAATCAAACTCAATTTTCTCATAATGATTGTTTTTTTTCCCAATAATTATATGATAGAGTAAAACTGTTCTTAATGCTTCGGTTGGAAAAGAAAATTGTTCTAATGTTTTTACATACAAAATTACAAACTAATTAGCGATAATGATCCGGCACCTTTTTCAGTTTTGATGGGCCCTAAACGAAATTGGCCCCCTTGTCAGTTGTCATCCAAAAATGGGCCCTCAAGTGGTCTGATGCCAACGCTTTTGCTGTACAACATTGGTGGTGGGCCTGGACTCGGTCCCAATTGGTCAACCCACAGTAACGCAAAGGCAGATCCGGCCAAATCCAACTCATCTTTGGAGTACCGTTAACGCGGAACACCCACCTCCAATTTGGATAGTTACATGATGACGTGGCACTTTGTTACACCCTTCACACCAAATTCATGGGCCTTGCTAGTATGCTATGCCCATGTGTATTGCCTTGTGCACATGTAAGCAGCCCTTTAATGTTCAGGCAGCATTTGCGTTCCCATGCGTCAGCATGCCCCGCTACAAACAACGGCAGCATAATCCTGGTGGACAAAATTAAGGAGCACAAAATCTAGCCCGGGTTGTCCTAGGCGTTATATTCCATCCATGCAGTTAAACCCCAATCGACCACGGACCAACGCTGCTGGGTTGGTAGCCCTTTGTGGACGGGAAATTGGCATTAGAGGTCCCAAACGTTTGCGGCGTCCATATCTGCTCTCCTCTGAGCACGGGAGCCTAATGCGTGGGCTTCACATGTGATGGCATGAAAAGGCTAGGGTAGGTCGTTATCTCGCTACGGTGTAGTTTAGGTGTGATGCACGATGGAGACCGTATCCATCAGACACCTCATCCGCATCAGGAATCGTACACACGTCTCAAAATTGCAGCTCTCAGGCGCGGATCCAAGGCTGGAGGCAGGGTCACTTCATCCGAAGTTGTGAGCAGGGCTGGGCCAATCTAAGCAATATACCATCAGGCCGTCATGCGGCCGAGCTGATGGATTCCAGATCCGGCGTGACACAACCAAGCTGAGACAGTAGAAATTCTTGATGCACCACAAGCAATGCGAAAAATCTAACATGAAGTATATCACTTTATATCATTGATCCTTGTAATCATTATTTTTTAATATATATTTAATATTTATAATTTTATTTTTTTATTTAAAATTTTTAAATGATAAAAATATCTCTGCTCTTGAAAAAAAATTATAACATCTTATGGCCTTATTATAACATCCTGCATGCAGAAAATCATAATTTTGACGTAGGATGTCATAATATACTATAGGATGTAATAATTTTTTTCAAAAAATAGAAATATTTTTGTCATTCAAAATTTTTAAATGAAAAAGTGAAACTGCAAGCATTAAATGCATGTTACATAGGGCTGGAACTGGATTAGGCTGGGCCGGGCTCTATCCTACCCTAGCCTAGCTCAAAAAAAAAAAAATTTCGAGCTTCGAACCGAAGTTAGGCACAATTATTTTGGAAAACAATCAGCCCGAGCCTGATTGGGCTAGCTCGAGTGCCCTACCTTCCTTTGCTTAGCTTCGCTGGGCTCCATGACATCTACTGGAAACTCATCGACGTCATCGCTAGTGCCGCCCCTAGCTCCATCAATAACTGGTGGGTGCTCCTCCAGGCCCCACCTCAAGTCCCTCCCTCCGACGATCGCCGCTGCGTAGAACCTCTCCCCCATGTCCCCTTCGTCGGAGGCCTCCCTGCCCTCCCTCTGGACCACCGCTGCCGCCACCACCACCACAGAGACTGCCATGGCTGCCCATCAGGGCTCTTTTTCCAACCGTTGAACTATTAGGATTTGACATCTCGAGATTCAATCCATATTGAGCCCACAGCAAAGTCTGCAATGAAAAACGGAGTCCAACGAGACCAAGATCACCCCAAACGGAGTCCGAGTGGTCGAGATATGCTCGATTGAAGTCGGCATGGAACTCGAAGCGGCGGAGGACCGCCGGCGATCGACGGTGGGCCGGCAGAGCGGCAAAGGCGCGTAGAGCCCCGCCTAGCGCACGGGGCATAGCCCAGACCCAGGTGCACGAGCTTGCGGGCGCGGCCCAAGCCCAGGCGTGCGGGCCCGGGCACGGCCCAGGCCCATGCGTGCTCGTGCGCGGGTTTAGGGCCCGAGATTGCTCGATCCACAGTGGATCGGGTGGTGCACAGGAGAGTGTATGGATTGCATGAGCATTTTCCATACATTTCTCGTGGTCTACGGACTATTTCATAGATCGATGCGTGATCGGAGGGCGTGGATTGTTCCGATTTCGATCCAACGATCCAGAGAAATTCTTTGGGTTCTTTTGAGAGTCCTAATCCTATTGTTATTGGGTTTTAAGGCTATAAAAGCCCTATTTTCGTTAACAGAGCGGTATGGTGGCATGGATGGCTTTGTGGCGGCGTGATTTTCTTCAGCAGAAACAGTGAACCCACTCAAAGAGAGAGAAACATGAGATGCTGAGAGAAGAAGGAGCAGGGAGGCTCCTGGAAAGCGGACAGTGATCGCTTCAGAGGTTTAGGAGGTTTTTCTAGAGAGAGAGCTTTTATGAGGAAGAACTTTCTGTGAGAGAGAAAATGGATGTACGAAGGTTGAGGTGAAATCTCCTCTTGTAATATTTTTTTTTCTCATAGTGAAGTTTGTATGCCCCGTGGAGGCGAGCCTTTTTTGGCTAATCCACATATTTGATTGTTTTTGTTTTATTTCTTCTTTCTTCTTGCTGCATCGTGCGGTATCGAAAAGGTCTTGGGAGGTGGTGTCCTGGCTAGATATCCCACTAACAAGTGGTATCAGAGCGAGGCGATACAAAGACGCAGATTGTAGCAGTGGTGAGCAAGATTGAAGATAGAGAAGACAAGATCAATCAAGATAGAGATCAACAAGTTTGATGAAAAGAGTAATTTCTCCTTGTGGCAGGCAAAGGTGAAGAACGTGCTCATCCAGCAAGGGTTGATCAATGCTCTCTTGTGCTAGGAGAAGCCGACCACCATAGAGGTGCAGGATTGGAGGTGGCTCTAGATGCAGACGGTGAGTATCATTCGCATGTACCTAGCGGATGAGGTAGTGATCTATGTGCTTGGCGAGACTTCCTCGACGGTGCTGTGGTCGAAGCTCGAAGAGTTGTATATGGAGAAATCTCTCACCAACACTCTTTTTCTCTGAAGATAGTTTTACCAGCTATGAATGGCTGAGGGACAAAGCATGCAGGAGCATCTCAGTCACTTCTAGAAGATCCTCACCGATCTCCTCAACATTGATAAGAATATTGAGGAGAAGACTAGGATGCTGGTTTTGCTAGCGTCGCTTCTACCTTCGTATGAGTCTTTGGTGATTGCTCTTCTAGTGGAGAAGAGCACCATCAAAATAGATGAAGCCACTGTGGCGATACTCTAGAATGAGGTTCTCAAGAGAGAGAAACCAACTTCGAGCTCAAGTATCGGCAGCTCAGCAGTGGTGTTTTTGGAGGATCTGGAGGAGGTAGATGGAGCAACAAGAGATTATAACGAGGGTGGTCCAAGTTCAGGAGGAACTTAAGCAAAATCAGGTGTTACCGGTGTGACGAGTTGGGGCATCTAGCCAGAGATTGCTCTCAACTCAGGGATCAAACGATGGCTGCTGTAGCGATGGCCAGTAGCGATTCAAAGGGAGATGTCCTGGAGATATCTGACGAGGTATCTACTTCTTTCCAGTAGTAGATTTTAAATTCTACATGTACCTATCATGTATGTTGTAGAGAGAAGCAGTTTGACTCCTTAGAGAACAGCGAGGGTACTGTTTGTTTGCCGGATGGATCGAGCTATGTGATCAGAGGCGTCAGGACGGTCAGTTGGAGGACACATAATGATGCAGTGAGGAGATTGGAGGAGGTCCGATACATATCCAATTTCAGACAGAATCTTATCTCACTGAGCAGACTAGTTCGAAAAGCTACAAAAATGGTAGCTGGTGGAGAAATTTTGAAGGTGCTATGCGGCGATAGGATTGTTCTGGAGGGGAAGAAGAAGATGAGAGGATATTATTACCTGACGAAGAGTCTGGTGCAAGATGGAGCTTCGGGAGCCAGGTAGAGTCCAAAGCGAGATGGAGCTCCAGGTGGAGGTGGTGTTAGATGTGTGCCCTAGATGCCAGATTGGCTGACACATTTCTGTACAAATCTAAGGACAAATTTATAATTTTGACTATAAATCAATAAATGGTTTTTCTTGTATCACATTGTGTACATTGTGTCTGTGATACATCCTTTGAGTTAGTAGGAATGTCAATTCATATTTTCAAGAGTTGAAAATTTAAGGCATGAATTTACATAACTAACTCATAAACAGCTCCTGACCATAGGATCATCACGAGGATGGTGATCGATCTGGAAGGTTGGTGTACGATCGCTTTCTTAGGATAGATATGTTTTGAGTCTATGGTGTGGAGACACCGAAGCGAGAGTACAGGTATTCATTGAGAACGAGAGTACTGAGCGTGACCACCTCGAGCAGTCATAAGGAAGTCTACCTTCTCATCGATGACTAGCTCGATGCTGCAGTTGTGTGTCTAGTTCTTTAACCTGAGGTGCATCGACAGTTCACTTTGAGTGTGTTATAGTTTGACTATACCATAACTCGGTCTCCTAGCTATTCGGAATCCTGAGGTGTATGTTGGCTGTAGCATATTCATTGTAGGAACTAGGTCACATCAAGATGGGATCTATCAACCTCGATAGATGAGAGGAATAGTCCTATGGTGATCGAAGGATCGAGTCCTTAAGCCCATGACCATGGCAGAGTAAAATAATGAAAAAAGAGTTTTTCATTGGGGTTTCATATTGGATTCGGATCGATCGATTGATTCATATGACTGATGTTGGGTTTGACGAGTTCACCTTAATCCTAATTCAGTCAGGACTCATGATAGAGGAACTCAATTACACAGGTAGCTGCACCGAGAGGTTCATCTTCAGTTCTGATAGGTTGCCACCACATACTGCTAGGTGTCATTGATGGATTTTGGGAGCAATTAGAATAATATTGATGATCGATCATTCTAATTGTCTGAATTAAAAGAGTTCTGATCCATCGAAAGGAGTTTCAATGATGTCGATGATGAGTTCACGACATGTCTCATTACCATACGAAATTGAACTTAACTAGGTCACATAAACAAGGGTTAAGATTTGGATGTCATCAATTGGGCTAACCCAATTGATTTGGATAAGATCCAATTAGGTTCAAGGAAATCGTGCTAGCACACGATTGAGCCTAACTTTCTCCCCGTGTAATCTTTTCTGTTTCTACTGAGCCAAATATAATTTGACTCATTCAGAGAACCTTGAAAAGATTTTTCTCAGTCTAAATAAAGCTTGTCCAGCTCAGAAAAGGCTTGTCTTAATTCATGAGATGAATTTAAGACAAGCACCTGCTAATTCCTATCACCTGTCAATTTCATTTTAGGATATTTGTCAAAAGTTGATATATGGATCTTAAATTGAAGGCCACTTGGCAAGAGCTTATTGGAGAATTTTTGTGGAGCCAAACCACATCAAATTGGGCATCATAATCAGATTATGGTGCGAGCCCAATTGGATTAAGTGGGAGCCCCAAGTGGATAAGGTTGGAGAGTCTTGATAAGATTGGACTCTTTGGCGCCAACCTCTCTTTGTCCTTATCCAGTGTTGGTGCCAACTTTGAGATAGAGGCTTGGGTTCTTATCTAATGTGATCAGATGACATCAAGCAACCAATCAAAATTTTTTCAAAATTTATTGAAATTTTTTGATTGGTTGAATGATGTGGCACTGCACAGCATACAGGGTCTATATAAACCTTCTACTCCTAGGGTTAAAAGATGAAGTTATTTTATGCACCAAACCCAATAGCTGTCACCCCCTCCCTTCTTCTCCACATCCTCCCTGCTCTCCTATCTCCCCTCTTCATGTCTAAGGAGTTGGACGTTCATCTGGTGCAAGAAAAAGGCGTGGTGATGCCTGAAACAGGAAGGCTGCAGGACATCTTCGACAGCTGCTTCTCCAACTTCAGAAGGAGTTCTGAAGTACTTCCAAATTAGATAGAGATCTAATTTTTAGAGCGTAGATTCATGAGAAGAAGACGTTCCAAGTTCTACCTGAGTGGATATCGGTAAAGGCCAGGCATTTGCGTGGCTACATCAGAACCTCGGCTGTGCTGAGATCATCTATAGGATAATCAGATTACCCTTGAGGTATGTCTATACTTCTCATACTTTTAGATTTAATTTTAGATTTTAAATATCAGATAATAAAATTAGATCTAACAGATATTAGATCTGAAATAGTGTAGGATAAAAATTTTAAATTATTCCATCCCAGATTTGATGAAATCTAGAAGATCCTACAAAGGAAAAAGATGATTTTTCCTTCAATTGGTATCAGAGCCAGATTTTTGGCTCTATTTCAGATCTAATTTAGATCTAATTTTTTATATTTATTTATCTAATATTTAAAAAATTTTAGATATCATATCAGATGTGATAAGATCTGAAATCAAAATATTTAAAATTAAATCTAAGAAGATCTAACATGCATGAGATGCATGACTAGACTAGGATTAGTTGAATCTATGAAGAGTCTTAAGTTTTATATTTTAATGAGATTAAAATATAAATTAAATCTAATTTATTCTTTATTTTTTTGATATTATAAATTTATAATTAGATCAAAAAATAGAAAATAAAATTTTAATTTTTTCATAAAATTGATCTATTGCATACCTAGACTAGTTGTAGAATTATTCCAGTAACTTATCTAGAATAGATTTAATTTTGAATAGTTCAATTTAAATCTTATTTTTCAGATATTACATGTGATGTATTAGATTTGAAAGCATATTAATTAAATCAATTTTTGATACATGAGATGTATGCAAAGCATGTATTAGTTAGATCTTAAATTGTATATGAGATATGTAAATTTAGATCTAACTAGTTTTGTAGTTAAATTTATATTTATTATTAAGGTGTTCCTCATGACCGTCCGGTCATAAGAACGAAGTAAATTTTAAGACCCTCTCTTCGCATTCAATGGGGTGTTCTTATGATGTGTAGGGGTGCCGCACGTTCATCCTTAATCAAAATTCAAAACTTACTTTTCTGCAAAATCCTAGATCCTGAAACTCTAGGATTTATTTTACATGTTTTGTTTATGAACCCAAACTTAATTAATGAATTAAGTTTATGAAATTAATTTGATCTAAAATTGAGAATTTTAGATCTAAGATATTTTCATAAAATTGGGTTCAGACTTGAGTAGCTCAATTAGGTTTAGCGGTTGATCAAATTGAATCAAGAGTTGATTAGGTGGGATCATGAAAGCTAATAATTGACCAGCCTAATAGGATTAAGTCTGGGTCAAGGTCGAATCACATTTAGATGTGACTCGATCAAGTTAAGACCTAATTTGGTTTAGTAGTTAGAGTCTGGATTGTAGGCTAACCCAATTAGTTCTGTTTCGACAATTTGGTGTCTAAAGTAAGTTGGACAGATACGATGGACTGATTTTTAATTGGAAGCTACTCGATTCGAATACATTCTTGTCGAGTTAATGGCATATCCCTTCCACCGATCTCACTTACCTGGCCATATGTGTCGATCCAGTTCTGATTTGAGGTGGCTAACAATTTGTACTGACCCATGCCACTAGGTTAGTCATAATTGTTATGACTATGTCAAGTCAAGTTTAATGAGACCTAAATCAAATCTCCTTAAGAAAATATTAAGTCTAGATCTTTCACCATTGTGGATGTGTGGGCCCTTCCCGGGGTTGATTGTTCTCGGCTGGTTACAGTGGCTCAGTTGCATCGAAAAAATGCAACCATGTCCATTAGGCATTGGATGCTATGAATTAGAGGATGGGTTGGGCTCAATATTTTGGATACGGTGAGGGACCCAATCAAGAATCTAGTTCGTGCAAATGGTAGGTCTGACTTAACTAAGGATTGGAGTAATATTCCAAACACGGTGAGCTTCATGAATTAGAGATCAAGTTTTGGATGCACCATGATTAGAGAATCATTGGACAAGAGTTGTCCACTCATCGGTTGATCCATCATCAATAACTGTTAGGTGAGGTGATGAGCCAGTTGATGAGACTGCACCACCCACTAGAAATCACTGATCACGGAGATTTTCACATCTCTACCAAGGGAGTGTAGGGATCTGAGAAAATAGTGAGAGCCTAATTTGTTTAAAAATAAAATTTTTAAACAAATTGGTTAAGTCAATTACAAAATCTAACTAGAAACTTTCGACTCTCTACAGAAAACATGTCTACCTTCAATCCCCTGACCAAAATACTAGACACCCACAGATTGACTAGACTCAATTTCAAGGACTGGTTGAGAAACTACAGAATTATTCTGAATTTTAAAAAATTGACTCATATCTTAGACCAGGACCCATCTTTCATGCCAGCACGTCCGACTGCTGAACAGAGAGCATCTCTGAAAAAGTGGATGGATGATGATAATAAAGTAAGGTACTACATATTGGGTGTAATGTCTGATGACTTGCAGTGCCAGCATGAGAATATTTTGACTATCCGTCAAATGTTGGCTCACTTGCAAGAGTTGTTTGGTGAACAGAGTCACGCGGTCAAGTATCAAGTCTGTCAAAGACTTTTTAAGGCCAAGATACGTGATGGACAATCAGTCCAAGGTCATTGTTTGACAATGATCAAGGATCTTGAGGAGTTTGAGAAGCTCGGTATCATCTTAGACAAAGATTTTCAGACTGATGTGATCCTTCAGTCCTTGTCCAATGCATATGGTCAGTTCATTATGAACTTTCATATGCATAAGATATAGTGTACCTTGATCAAGTTAATGAACATGCTGGTTACAGCTGAGCTTTCTATGAAGGGTTCAAAAGGTTCAGTTTTTACTGTGGAGCGGATTTCTTCCAAAAGAAAGTCTTTTGGAAAGAAAAAAAAGTCTACGAAGAAGCAGAAGGTGGATGGCAAGAAGAAGAAGACAGAACCGAAGAAGAAGACTGCTGATAAGGAAAAATATTTTTACTGCCAATCAGACGGCCATTGAAAGCAAAACTGTCCTCAGTACCTGACCACCCTAAAGAACAAGAAGGATGGTCCTTCTGGAGGTATGCTCATTTTAGAATCTAACCTTATGATTTTTTCTGCATCCAGTTGGATGCTTGACTCTGGTTCTAATACTCATTTGTGCACTTCTATGTAGGATCTTGAGGAGAGCAGGAGGCTAAGGGATGGAGAGATGATCCTACGCATCGGAAATGGAGCAAGAGTTGCTGCTGTGGCCGTGAGAATCTATCCTCTACGATTACCGTTAGGATTAGATTTAGTTTTAAGAGACTGTTATTATGTACCTGTAGCAAGCAAGAATTTAATTTTTGTTTCATGTTTAGCACAAGAAGGCTATGTGATTAGCTTTCATAAGGACCATTGTAATATTTTTTATGAAAATAATAAAGTTGCAAATGATTTTGTCATTAACGATCTCTATCAACTACATGTTGATGTATCTGTATTTAATATCGAGCAAAATATGAATGCCATAGAAATTAAAAGGCCTAGAGATAGTCTAAATAATAGGCATCTGTGGCACCTAAGGTTAGGTCATATAGCGAAAGACAGGGTTAACAAATTGAAAAAATTCAGACTGTTGAGTCCGTTGGCTTCCGAGTCATATCCAGTTTGTGAATCATGCCTTCAAGCAAAATGATCAAACTCTCTTTTGTGGGACATGGGAAAGGGCCACAGACCTACTTGCCCTAGTACATACGGATGTGTGCGGCCCATTTGATGTGCCGGTTAGAGGCAACTATGTCTATTTTATTATCTTTACTGATGATATGTCTAGGTACGGATATGTGTTTCTAATAAAACATAAGTCTGAAGCCTTTGAAAGGTTCAAAGAATTCAGACATAAAGTAGAAAAACAAACAAGAAAGCCCATTAAGATTCTTCGATCAGATCGACGAAGTGAATATCTTAGTCAGAAGTTCCTAAACTATCTTAAGGACAATGGTATAGTCTCTCAATGGACTCCACCTGGAATACTCAACTCAACGGGGTTTCAGAACAGAAAAATCGGACTCTATTAGATATGGTCCGTTCCATGATGAGCTTCACGGACCTCCCTGAATTTTTTTGGGGATATTGTCTCATGACAGTAATTTATGTATTGAATAGGTTTTCTCTAAAACCATTCCTACCACACCATATGAGATATGGCATGGTAAGAAGCCAAGTCTGAATCATCTCAGAATTTGAAGTTGTCCGGCTCATGTCAAGAGACAGCAGATGGACAAGTTAGAGTTCAGGTCTTTTAGAGCTCGGTTCATAGGATATCCTAAAGAGTCATTAGGATACTATTTTTATATTCTGGAAGACCACAATGTGATTGTGAGTCGAAATGCTATTTTTTTTGAAAAATAGTTTATTCAAGATGGTGGCATCGGAAGAATAATTAAGCTCAAGGAGAATGTCTCTCAAACGCAACGAGCTAAAAAACCCAAGGAACCAAATCAATCAGAACCAGTCCTAACACAACCTCTTCCACCTCGTAGATCGACTAGGATTTTTGTCCTCCTGAAAGGTACTTAGGTACCATGCAAGAGGATGTAGAGAAAATATTTCTCACAAAAAATGGGGTTCATGGTGATGATCTCAAGGCCTATGACGAGGCAATATCAGATATCGATTCTGAGAAATGGTTAGAGACAATGAGATCAGAAATTGACTCGATGCACTCAAACCAAATCTGAACCTTGGTAGATCCACCTGAAGGTATTGTACCTATTGAGTGTAAATGGATCTTCAAGAGAAAGATAGGTGCAGATGAAAATGTGAAAACATTCAAGGCTAGGCTCGTAGGAAAAGGTTATAGTCAGCGTGAAGGCATTGACTATCAGGATACCTTCTCGCCTGTAGCCATGCTAAAATCCATCTGCACATTGCTTGCTGTTGCAGCCTATTTCGATTATGAAATATGACAGATGGATGTGAAAACGGCGTTCTTAAATGGACATCTTGAGGAAGATATATATATGGAACAGCTACTTGGTTTCACATCCAGTGATGATGATCACAAGGTCTGCAAGCTGCAAAGGTCCATTTATGGACTTAAGCAAGCATCTCAGAGCTGGAATACTCGTTTCAATGATGTGATCAAAATGTTTGATTTCATTAAGAACGAGGAGGAACCATATGTGTTCAAAAAGGTCAGTGGGAGCGCGGTTGTCTTCCTCGTATTGTACGTAGATGACATCCTCCTAATTGGGAATGACATTCTCATGTTGACCTCAATCAAAGTATGGTTGTTTAAGGAGTTCTCTATGAAAGATCTAGGAGAGGCATCATTTATACTGGGTATTAAGGTCTATAGAGATAGACCAAATAGGATACTCAGACTTTCACAGAAGATGTACATAGAGGAGGTGCTAAAAAAGTTTAGCATGAAAAACTCCAAAAGAGGTTTATTACCTTTTAGACATGGCATTCATCTCTCCAAGAAGATATGCCCTAGCACACTTGAGGAGATTGAATGCATGAGCAAGATCACTTATGCTTCGGCAATAGAGAGCCTCATGTATATCATGCTATGTACATGACCTGATATAGCCCATGCTGTGAGTGTCACAAGCAGATATCAGTCGAATCCAGACGAAGAGCACTGGACTTCTGTGAAATATATCCTTAAGTACTTGAGAAGAACTAAGGATATGTTTCTAGTCTTTGGGAATGGAGAACTCCAAATTCAAGGATATACAGAGTCAGACTTTATGTCTGATATAGATGATCGAAAGTCGACATCTGAAAGTCTGTTCATTTGCAATGGTGGTGCAGTCAGCTGGAAGAGTTTCAAGCAGACGGTGATTGCTGATTCCACTATGGAGGTAGAGTATATTGCTGCATCGGAAGCTGCGAAGGAGGTATTCTGGTACAAGAAGTTTGCCGTAGAGCTTGGAGTGATGTCATCGGATGCCATACCTTTTTACTGCGACAATAATGGCGCCATAGCCCTAGCTAAGGAGCCAAGATCTCATCAGAAGTCCAAGCACATCGAGCGGCGATTCTATTTGATTCATGATTACCTCGAAAAGAGTTATGTCGAGGTCAAGAGAGTCGACTCCACAGATAATGTGGCAGACCCACTGACTAAGTCATTGGGCCAGCAAAAGATCGAAGCCCATCTTGAGAAGATGGGACTTAGATATGTAGCCAATTGGCATTAGGTCAAGTGGGAGTTTGTTAGATGTGTGCCCTAGATGTTAGGTTGGCTGACACATTCCTGTACAAATCTAGGGCAAATTTATTATTTTGACTATAAATCAATAAATAAGTTTTTCTTCTATCACATTGTGTACATTGTGTCTGTGATACATCCTTTGAGTTAGTAGGAATGTCAATTCATATTTTCAAGAGTTGAAAATTTAAGGTATGAATTTACATAACTAACTCATAAACAGCTCCTGACCATAGGATCATCACGAGGATGGTGATCGATCCGGAAGGTTGGTATACGATCGCTTCCTTAGGATAGATGTATCTTGAGTCTACGGTATGGAGACATTGAAGCGAGAGTGTAGGTATTCATTGAGAACGAGAATACTGAGCGTGACTACCTCGAGCAGTCATAAAAAAGTCTACCTTCTCGTCAATGACTAGTTCGATGCTGCAGTTGTGTGTCTAGTTCTTTGATCTGAAGTCTATCGACAGTTCATCTTGAGTGTGTTATAGTTTGACTACACCATAACTCGATCTCTTAGCCATTCAAAATTCTGAGGTGTATGTTGGCTGTAGCATATTCATTGTAGGAACTAGGTCGCACCAAGATGGGATCTATCAACCTCGGTAGATGAGAGGAGTAGTCCTATGGTAATCGAAAGATCGAGTCCTTAAGTCCATGGCCATGGCGGAGTGAAATAATGAAAAAAGAATTTTTCATTAGGGTTTCACATCAGACTCAGATCGATCGATTGATTCATATGACTGATGTTGGGTTTGACGAGTTCACCTTTGTTGGGTATAAAATACCCACAGCCGAAACCCTCAACGGAATCGACATCAGCGCAGCCCCGCCCGGGCTCGTACGGGAGCCGGGCTCCACCGCCGACAGCAAGTGCAGCTCCGCCCGGACTCCTACGGGAGCCGGGCTCCACCACCGGCAGCAAGTGCAGCTCCGCCCGGACTCCTACGGGAGCCGGGCTCCGCCGCCGGCAGCAAGTGCAGCTCCGCCCGGACTCCTACGGGAGCCGGGCTCCACCGTCAACATCAGTGCAGCTCCGCCCGGACTCCTACGGGAGCCGGGCTCCGCCGCCAACATCAGTGCAGCTCCGCCCGGACTCCTACGGGAGCCAGACTCCGCCGCCAACATTGAACAGCTCCGCCCGGACTCCTACGGGAGCCGGGCTCCGCTCTCAGTATCAACTGCTGGTAAGCTCCATCCGGACTCCTACCAGAGCCGGACTTCACCCTTAACTTTGATTGCAGCGCAGCTCCATCCGGACTCCTACGGGAGCCGGGCTCCACCGCCGGCAGCAAGTGCAGCTCCGCCCAGACTCCTACGGGAGCCGGGCTCCGCCGCCGGCAGCAAGTGCAGCTCCGCCCGGACTCCTAAGGGAGCCGGGCTCCGTCGCCAACATCAGTGCAGCTCCGCCCGGACTCCTACGGGAGCCGGGCTCCGCCGCCAACATCAGTGCAGCTCCGCCCGGACTCCTACGGGAGCCGGACTCTGCCGCCAATGTGCAGCTCCGCCCGGACTCCTACGGGAGCCGGGCTCCGCTCTCAGTATCAACTGCTGGTAAGCTCCATCCGGACTCCTACCAGAGCCGGACTTCACCCTTAACTTTGATTGTAGCGCAGCTCCGCCTGGACTCCTACGGGAGCCGGGCTCCACCGACGACATCAGCGCAGCTCCGCCCGGACTCCTACGGGAGCCGGGCTCCGCTGCCAACATTAGTGCAGCTCCGCCCGGACTCCTACGGGAGCCGGACTCTGCCGCCAACGTCAGAACAGCTCCGCCCGGACTCCTACGGGAGCCGGACTCTGCCGCCAATGTCAGAACAGCTCCGCCCGGACTCCTACGGGAGTCGGGCTCCGCTCTCGGTGCCAACTGCTGGAGGACTTCGCCCGTGCTCTTAAGGGAGCCGAGCCTCATCTCTGACGCCAGCGACTACAGCCGCGAGCAGACTCCGCCCGGACTCCTACGAAGCCGGGCTCCACCCGTAACTTCAGCTCCGAGAGGGTTCCGCTCGGACTCCCCCAGGAGTCGGGCTCCGCTCACGACCCCTACCGCCAGGAGGACCTCATCCGGACCTCAACAGAAACCGGGCTTCGGCCGTTGTCGAGCTTCAATTGACAGATCCACGCCCCCTGACAGGCCCTCAAAACGGCCATGACCCTGCTCCACTTCCTGTGGCGGACTCCGCGCAGTACCATCATTCCCTGACAGGCCGCAGTAACCATAGCCACCCTGCTCCACTTCCTGTGGCGGACTCTGCACAGCTCCACTATCCCCTGGCAGGCCACAGTGACGGCCACGAACCTGCTCCACCTCCTGCGACGGATACCATGCGATTCTCCTATCCGCTGACAACGGACGCTGCTCCACCCCTCATAACAGATTCCACGTGGTGGGCCGAGGTGATGGCCACGTGTCTGCTCCACTATCTTCTGCAATCAATTCCCCTGACCATGGGCGGCCCACTACCGGGCGGTTACAAACGTCGCCATCAATCCGTTGCCTCCCCCACCTATAAAAGGGGATCCAGATACGTTATTCTTTAAGCTCATTCTTTCTTATCTCAAAACTCTGCTAAATTCTCCGTTCGAGCACTCCATTCTTGTTGAGGCAGAAAACTGACTTGAGCGTCGGAGGGTCTTGCCGGAGCAACCCCACCTCCGGTTTAGACTTCCCTTGCAGGTCCCGGCGGCGACTGCGGCTTCCCCGACTCCAGCTTCTCCGGCGCAAGCGATTTTTGCACAACAGGATTGGCGCTAGAGGAAGGGGCTTGTGTCTTCGCAGCACCCTTGTTCTTAAAGGAGTGTTCAACGGAGCTGCCTCCGACCATCTCTCCGTTCATCCACTCCTAATCCTCCCCCGCGAGATCGACACTCGATGCCTCCGCGCAAGGCGTCCACCCGACGGTCCACGGCCTCCGCGGCCAGATCCCAGGCTCTGGCCTCCCCTCCCGTTTCTCAGCCTCCTCCTCCTCCCCCTCCGACGGCGACGGTCGGCGCGGAGCAGTTTGACTTGCTGGCGCAGCAGGTCAAAGGCCTCGTCGAAGCCGTACAAGCAATACAGCAGCAGCAGCCGCAGGCGTCGGCGCATCCGGAGGGGCATCTCCGGAATGCTAGAACCCGCGGTGGGGCGGGCCACCTGGGCCAGCCGCCCCGTCCTTCCTGGGAAGGTGAATCCGAGGGTAGAGAGCCCTCAATCGGACCACGACTCCACCCCTGGAAGATCCTGCCCCCATTCTGCCAAAGGACCCTCGAGACTCGGAGTCGAGAGGACTTCCTGGACCGGAAGCTCCAGGAGATGAACCGGCGGATCGAAGAACTCCGCCATGCGCCTCCCGCTTATGGTGAGGATATCTGCACTAACCCTCCCTTCTCCCAAATGATTATGCAGGAACCGATCCCGCCGAATTTCAAGCTCCCCCAGTTTGAGAGCTACGACGGGACGTCGGACCCGGTGGATCATCTGGAGGCCTTCCGAACGATGATGCTGCTTCACGGTGCTCCCGACGCCATCTTGTGTCAGGCTTTCCCGTCTACTTTGAAGGGAGCGGCGAGGAACTGATACTCGGCTCTGAAGCCGGGTACCATATTCTCCTTCGATCAAATGAGCCACCAATTCGTGGCCCATTTTGTCAGCAGCCGACGTCTCCGGAAAGGTTCGGAATCCCTCATCAACATCAAGCAGAGGGAAGGAGAGTCCATATGGGCCTACGTCAACCGCTTCAACATCGCGGCGTTGGAGGTCCGGAACTTGGACCAGTCAGTTGCCATGGCCGCCCTGAAGGGTGGCCTTCAGAAGAATGACCTCTTGTACTCCCTGGAGAAGAAGTACCCCAGGAATTTTGCTGATCTACTGGCTCGGGCTGAAGGATACGCCCGAGCGGAAGAGGCCTTCAAAATGAAGGACGAAGAGACTGCGAGAGAGCGTCAGACGGGAGATTCTAGTAAGCCCGCAGTCGAGAAGAGGCCAAAGGAAGCCCGGCCTCGCTCCCGATCCCCTCCTGGGCATAAGCGCGCCCATACTCCCCCCCGGGCACGCAGGCAGAGAAGCCCGGACAATAGGTTTCGGCGGGGTTCCCCGCCAGAGAAATTCCGCAACTAGCCCCCCTCAACGCCTCGAAGGCCCAGGTGCTGATGGAGGTCAGGGAGCAGCTCCCTAGGCCAGAGAGGATGCGCACGCACCCCGAGAAGCGCAACCCCAACAAGTTCTGCCTCTACCACCATGACCACGGCCATGACATCGAAGAATGCATCCAGCTCCAGGACGAGATCGAGGAGCTCATCCGGCGAGGTCGACTCGACAGATTCATCCGCCGCAGGCCTGAGGGTAGAGGAGACCGGCCAAGAGCCCTCCCACCGCCCGAACTGCAGAAAAGGGAGGAGCAGCCCGGGGACCGGCCTCCTATCGGGACCATCGACTCCATCGCCGGAGGGCCTCAAGGAGGAGCGGGAGAACTATAAATGTATCACTTACTATTTCGCTTTGAATCTACTCTTCTTTCTAGCTAACGCGCCCCTCCTACTTAACGTGGATGTATTATGACTGGATATGACCCCTCCAAAAACAACGGCCATGTCAGGAACAGGAGGAGAACCTCGTCCTGACATGAGCAGAGTCAAAGACCCGGTTCTTTTAGATCGGATGGGGGGAGAGGCCTTACAATGCCCTAACGTGCCCCCACAGCCCTGTTAGGGACAGGAGGAGAACCTCGTCCTAACTTGAGCAAAGTCAAAGGCCGATTCTTTTAGACCGGATGGGGGGAGAGGCCTTACAACGCCCTAATGTGCCCCCACAGCCCTGTTAGGGACAGGAGGAGAACCTCGCCCTAACTTGAGCAAAGTCAAAGGCCCGGTTCTTTTAGACCGGATGGGGGAGAGGCCTTACAACGCCCTAACGTGCCCCCACAGCCCTGTTAGGGACAGGAGGAGAACCTCGCCCTAACTTGAGCAAAGTCAAAGGCCCGGTTCTCTTAGACCGGATGGGGGAGAGGCCTTGCAACGCCCTAATGTGCCCCCACAGCCCTGTCAGGAACAGGAGGAGAACCTCATCCTGACATGAGCAAAGTGGAAGGTCCGGACTCCTACGGAGCCGGGTTCCTACGCCAAAGAAGACTTCACCCGGACTCCTGCGGGAGCCGGGTTCCGCCGCCAAGAAGACTTCACCCGGACTCCTACGGGAGCCGGGTTCCGCCGCCAAGATGACTTCACCCGGACTCCCACGGGAGCCGGGTTCCGCCGCCAAGAAGACTTCACCCGGACTCCCACGGGAGCCGGGTTCCGCCGCCAAGAAGACTTCACCCGGACTCCTACGGGAGCCGGGTTCCGCCGCCAAGAAGACTTCACCCGGACTCCTACTGAAGCCGGGTTTCGCCGCCAAGAAGACTTCACCCGGACTCCTACGGGAGCCGGGTTCCGCCGCCAAGAAGACTTCACCCGGACTCCTACGGGAGCCGGGTTCCGCCGCCAAGAAGACTTCAGTCGGACCCCTACGGGAGTCGGGTTCCTACGACAAGGAAGACTTCGCCCGGACTTCTACGGAAGCCGAGCTCCGTTTGCCACTCCTGCAGCAAGGGTTAATAATGGTGGCGAAACCCGGCCACATGACAAGGGCGGATGAAAGGGAAGAGCCCCCCCCCACGACGACAAACCAAACGACAAGAGAGGGCCAACAGACGACAATATCGTGTTATGCATGGACAAGGTAACACAAAGCGCTCTTTTTTCCATTTCCATATGCGTACTACAGGGCCAGTACGGCCAGGGAAAGAAAGACAAAACGACAAAAAAAAAAGTGATTACATGAAGACAAAAGAACTCTAAGGAGGCCCTGCTCCCTCCGATCTAGGGTTATCACTTCCATCCCTCGACCAGGACTGCCTCAGGTTCTCCACTGCTTCTTCCAGTTCTTCCTTCTTCCGCAGCGTATCCTGGAGCGTCTGACGAAGATGTCGGCTCTCTGCCTCCGCTTCTCGACGCCGCTTCCGCAGAACTTCAGACTCCGCCTCCGCATCCGCGACGGCCTTCCGCTCGAGCGCCAGTTGGATTTTCACTTGTTGAAGTTCGACCGTCTTCTCCCCAAGGGAGACGGAAATCCCCTCGACAGTGCCCCTCAGGGCTAGGAGCTCTTCGGCATCTTGGGCGTTAGCAAGCTGCGCCCTAGTAACCAACTGCCTCTGGAGACGAACGACCTCGTCCGCCGCTTGATGGAATCTCCCTTTGTACTCTTCTACCTGCCGGCGCCAGCTGGCCCGCTGCACATCGTGGCTCATCTCAGCATCTTGAAGCTGCTTCTGGAGGTCGGAAACCTTCTGTGACCATATCTGCTCATCCCGCGCTGTGAGCCGGGATGAGTTCCCTTCCAGCTGGCCGATCCTCCTCTTCGCAGCTGACAACTCCACCTTGAGGGCGCTGATCCTGGCTTCTTGAGCCCAAGTTCGGTCGCTGGCGCTCTTCGTACATTCCTCGAGCTCCTTCGTGAAGTTCGCCTTCCTCCGGCTGTAGTCCATGATTGCCTTCACTTGGAGACTCCTGAAGTGGGCGGCCTCAGCGGCGGCCTCGGAATAGCATTTTTTCGCCTGGCGGAGCTCGCCCTCCGACTTCTTCAACTTCTTCGTCAGGTGGAGGACCTCCTTTTTCAGCCGTTGAATAGTTGACTTCAGCGGGACCCCCAGGGGCAAGGAGAGTGCTTCGGCAGGGCACTGCCATCGGAAGATGCAAACGTCAAAGACCGACTCATTACAAGAAGAAAGGCAGAAAGGTAGGAGCAGGGGGAAGGAAAGGCCATCCACAATAAGAAATTCGACTTCATTGATTAATTTTGAAGACAAACGGGAAGAAAATATGGCGACAAAAGAAAGATACAAGATCGGAGGTCTCAGACCTCGGGGGCAGGGGGTGGAGAGCTCGGCGCGGGGGTGCAACTGCGGTAGCGGCGGGCGAAGGGCCGGCCTCATCGTCAGACTCCTTCAAAAAGCCGAGATCAAGATCGGGGTATCTACTGGCCACCCTCTCTCGACAGAGCTCGAACCCCTTGGTGAACGCCTCCAGGCCGAACTGGACGTTCAGCTCCCTCATCTCCGCGGAGGCCTTGAACTCCTCCACCGCAAGGGTCCTGGCCTCCGAGACCAGAACCGGAGTTTGCTCAGTCAGATGGGCGACCTCGGCCTCCGCCTTCCTCGCCGACTCCTCCAAGCTTCGTCTCTCCTCCTCCCGGGCTTGTCTTTCCTCTTCCCGGTCTTGCCTCTCTCTCTCCAGGGCCTCCCGGAGGGCGGCCACCTCGGCCGTCTTCGCTTGAAGACGAGCAACCTCGTCCTGGCAGCGCTCCTCCACCTGAAGGAGGTCCCTTCTCATGCGGCTCGACGCCTCGACATAGGCGAAGAGCTGGTGCCCAATCTGCAAGGATGGATAGAGAATTACAACAAAGACCGAGCGACCATGCAAATAAACATCCGCTTACCTCAAGAAAGGACCCCAAAGTGTCCCAGGCTCGCTGCTCGGGATCGGCGCGGTCGATCCTCTCCACGACATCGGACAGAATGCAGCCGCCGGATCAGAGCCTTGTCATTGAAGGGGTTCTCCGATCCCCCCTCGGAGCAGACGGACTCATATACAGCGGCTCGGTGGCTGCTCACCCTGCGGGCCACCGATTTCCTCCTCCTCCCCGCGCGGGCGCCTCCGCGGGGCGAACCCCCGGAACGGGGACCCCAGTCGGCGGGCTCCTTGAGGAAGCCCGGGGGGCCGCTGGCTCGGCATCCGAAGGAATGTCGATGGCCGGGGTCACCTGGACAGGCGCGGCCAAGCTCGTCTCCTCCACCCTGGCCCTCTTCGCCGAACGGAGGTCGTCGCGCCCTTCCTCTTCTGAGCTCTCATAGCCTTGGCGAGCATCCGCGTGGCTTCGGCGTCCATTGCTTAAAAAAAAAAAAAAAAAAAAAAAAACAACAACGGAAGAAAGAAGAAGCGGCACCGATCAGTCCAGAGTCAAAAAAAAAAAAAAAAGAAGAGAAAAAAGAAGAGAGAAAGAAAGAGGGAGAAAAGAGCGAAAAAAAAAAAAGAAAAGAAAAAAAAAGAGAGAGAAGAAGAAGGCAAGAAAAGGAAAGATAAATACTTGCTGGATCCTGAGGGCTCAGGCCGATGTTGAAAAGAAGCTGCTCCCTCAGAAGGTTAGGAAGGGAAGGAGCGGGATAACTCAGAAGCTTCTGGGCAACCTGGAGGTTGTCCTCTCCCAGGCTGGGAGCCCGGCGGACGGAATCCCTCAGAGCCCCCCAAGGGGGCAGACCCAGTTCCAGGGTCGGGCAGTAGACAAAGAGAAATTTCCCCTTCCAGTTGTGAATCGAAGAAGGGGCGCCCTTCAGCAACCCCTTCTTACCGAACTGGGGGGAGAAGTACCACCAGTCCTTCGCTGAAGGATGGCGTTTGAAGGTGTAGAAATGCCTGAACAGGGAGATGGATGGCTGGACCTCGGCTATATGGCAGAGAGAGAGAAACCCTATCAAAAACCTAAAGGAATTCGGGGCCACAGAGGCGAGAGAGATGTCCAAGAAGCGAAAGAAGGCGGCAACAAAGACTGGAAGCGGAAGCCGGAGTCCGGCACGAAATGCCTCCTGGTACAAACAAAAGCGACCAGGAGGGGGAGCGCTGGCCCGGTCAGAGGGGCCAGGAAGCTCCAGGTCGTACTCCGAAGGGACCCCGTACCGAGCCCTTATCAGAAGGAGTTCGTCCGGAGTCGACGAACATGGAATGGCGCCCGATGCAAAAACCGGGCGATGCCCTGCCCCGGACGTAGGTTCGTCCGCAGAGACAGGGGCCTGGGGGTTCGAAGCAGAAGAACTCCCAGAACTGACGGGGGAAGAAGAGTCGGAAGACATTTTTTGGGGGGAGAACTTAAAGGATCCTAGAAAGGCAAACCGAGAAGGGAACGAGACACCGAAGGCCAACTCAGAAGAAGACACAAAAGAAATGAAAAGAGGAGAAGCCCCTAGGCGGTAAGAAGAAGGTTGGCACTAACCTATCTTGCTCTGGGGACCTGGGGAGCGAGAAACGGGAGGCGCCTACGGCTCGAGAGGGCGTTCACTAGAGCAGGCTCTCAGGGAGAAGACAGATGCCAGCAAGAAATCGGAAATGGAGTAGGACGCCTGAGAGGGGAGGATGGGTTTAAATAGACCCTGGGATCCGGCGCCATAATGATCGCGAATCTCCCCAGGCCAGTCCGCATCCGACGCGTGTCCCACTCCCCGTGGCAGACGACTAAAGGCGGCTGGCGGTTGGCAGGGTCATAATGGCGCCGTACCTAGGCCAGCGTACCTACGGGATTTTCGAAGCGTCCCCTCGTACCGTCCCAATTCGAAAAGACTCCGGCACGCGCTCATTTAATGCCAAAATATCTGGGAGCGGCAGGGCGCGGGATTCGAAGGGACGGTTCCGGCTGTACCTCTATGTACTTCCGTCGTTTGAAATTCAAACTCGGATGTAGGGGGACTGGTGTTGGGTATAAAATACCCACAGCCGAAACCCTCAACGGAATCGACATCAGCGCAGCCCCGCCCGGGCTCCTACGGGAGCTGGGCTCCACCACCGACAGCAAGTGCAGCTCCGCCCGGACTCCTACGGGAGCCGGGCTCCCGCCGCCGGCAGCAAGTGCAGCTCCGCCCGGACTCCTACGGGAGCCGGGCTCCGCCGCCAACATCAGTGCAGCTCCGCCCGGACTCCTACGGGAGCCGGGCTCTGCCGCCAACATCAGTGCAGCTCCGCCCGGACTCCTACGGGAGCCGGACTCCGCCGCCAACATTGAACAGCTCCGCCCGGACTCCTACGGGAGCCGGGCTCCGCTCTCAGTATCAACTGCTGGTAAGCTCCATCCGGACTCCTACCAGAGCCGGACTTCACCCTTAACTTTGATTGCAGCGCAGCTCCGCCCGGACTCCTACGGGAGCCGGGCTTCACCGCCGGCAGCAAGTGCAGCTCCGCCCGGACTCCTACGGGAGCCGGGCTCCGCCGCCGGCAGCAAGTGCAGCTCCGCCCGGACTCCTACGGGAGCCGGGCTCCGCCGTCAACATCAGTGCAGCTCCGCCCGGACTCCTACGGGAGCCGGGCTCCGCCGCCAACATCAGTGCAGCTCCGCCCGAACTCCTACGGGAGCCGGACTCCGCCGCCAACGTTGAACAGCTCCGCCCGGACTCCTACAGGAGCCGGGCTCCGCTCTCAGTATCAACTGCTGGTAAGCTCCATCCGGACTCCTACCAGAGCCGGACTTCACCCTTAACTTTGATTGCAGCGCAGCTCCGCCCGGACTCCTACGGGAGCCGGGCTCCACCGACGACATCAGCGCAGCTCCGCCCGGACTCCTACGGGAGCCGGGCTCCGCCGCCAACATCAGTGCAGCTCCGCCCGGACTCCTACGGGAGCCGGACTCCGCCGCCAACGTCAGAACAGCTCCGCCCGGACTCCTATGGGAGTCGGGCTCCGCTCTCAGTGCCAACTGCTGGAGGACTTCGCCCGTGCTCTTAAGGGAGCCGAGCCTCATCTCTGACGCCAGCGACTACAGCCGCGAGCAGACTCCGCCCGGACTCCTACGAGAGCCGGGCTCCACCCGTAACTTCAGCTCCGAGAGGGTTCCCCCGGACTCCCCCGGGAGTCGGGCTCCGCTCACGACCCCTACCGCCAGGAGGACCTCACCCGGACCTCAACAGAAACCGGGCTCCGGCCATTGCCGAGCTTCAATCGACAGATCCACGCCCCCTGACAGGCCCTCAAAACGGCCACGACCCTGCTCCACTTCCTGTGCGGACTCCGGCAGTACCATCATTCCCTGACAGGCCGCAGTAACCATAGCCACCCTGCTCCACTTCCTGTGGTGGACTCTGCACAGCTCCACTATCCCCTGGCAGGCCACAGTGACGGCCACGAACTGCTCCACCTCCTGCGACGGATACCATGCGATTCTCCTATCCGCTGACAACGGACGCTGCTCCACCCCTCATAACAGATTCCACGTGGCGGGCCGAGGTGATGGCCACGTGTCTGCTCCACTATCTTCCGCAATCAATTCCCCTGACCATGGGCGGCCCACTACCGGGCGGTTACAAACATCGCCATCAATCCGTTGCCTCCCCCGCCTATAAAAGGGGATCCAGATACGTTATTCTTTAAGCTCATTCTTTCTTATCTCAAAACTCTGCTAAATTCTCCGTTCGAGCACTCCATTCTTGTTGAGGCAGAAAACTGACTTGAGCGTCGGAGGGTCTTGCCGGAGCAACCCCACCTCTGGTTTAGACTTTCCTTGCAGGTCCCGGTGGCGACCGCGGCTTCTCTGACTCCAGCTTCTCCGGTGCAAGCGGATTTTTGCACCAACAACCTTAATCTTAATTCAGTGGGGACTCATGATAGAGGAAACTCAATCACATAGATAGCTGCACTGAGAGGTTCATCTTCAATTCTGATGGGTTGCCACCACATACTGCTAGGTGTCACTGATGGATTTTGAGAGTAATTAGAATGATATTGATGATCGATCATTCTAATTGTCTGAATCAGAAGAGTTCTGATCCATCGAAAGGATTTCGATGATGTCGATGATGAGATCACGACATGTCTCATTACCATACGAAATTGAACCTAACTGAATCACACAAACAAGGTTAGGGTCTGGATGTCATTAATTAGGCTAACCCAATTGATTTGGATAAGATCCAATTAGGTTCAAAGAAATCGTGCTAGCACACAATTGAGCCTAACTTTCTCCTCGTGTAATCTTTTCTGTCTTTACTGAGCCAAATATGATTTGACTCATCCAGAGAATCTTGGAAAGGTTTCTTTTAGTCTAAATGAAGTTTGTCCAGCTCAGAAAAGGCTTGTCTTAATTTATGAGATAAATTTAAGACAAGCACCTGCTAATTCCTGTCACCTGCCAATTTTATTTTAGGACATTTGTCAAAAGTTGACATATGGGTCTTAAATTGAAGGCCACTTGGCAAGAGCTTATTGGAGAATTTTTGTGGAGCCAAACCACATCAAATTGAGTGCCATAATCAAATTATGGTGCGAGCCCAATTGGATTAAGTGGGCGCCCCAAGTGGATAAGGTTGGAGAGTCTTGATAAGATTGGACTCTTTGGCGCCAACCTCTCTTTGTCCTTATCCAGTGTTGGTGCCAACTTTGAGATAGAGGTTTGGATTTTATCTGATGTGATCAGATGACATCAAGCAATCAATCAAATTTTTTTAGAATTTATTGGAATTTTTTGATTGGTTAAATGATGTGGCACTGCGCAGCATACAAAGTCTATATAAACTCTTCTGCGCCTAGGGTTAAAAGATGAAGTTGTTTTATGCACCAAACCCAATAGCTGCCGCCCCCTCCCTTCTTCTCCATGTCCTCCCTACTCTCCTATCTCCCCTCTTCACATCTAAGGAGTTGGGCATTCATCTGGTGCAAGAAAAAGGCATGGTGATGCCTGGAACAAGAAGGCTGCAGGACATCTTCGATAGGTTGCTGCTCCAACTTCAGAAGGAGTTCTGAAGCACTTCCAAATCAGATAGAGATCTGATTTTTGAAGCGTAGATTCACGAAGAAAAGATGTTCCAGGTTCGATCTGAGTGGATACCGGTAGAGGCCAGACATTTGCATGGCTACATCAGAACCTTGGACTGTGCTGAGATCATCTACAGAGTAATCAGATTATCCTTGAGGTATGTCTATACTTCTTATACTTTTAGATTTAATTTTAGATTTTAAATATCAGATAATAAAATTAGATCTAACAGACATTAGATCTGAAATAGTGTAGGATAAAAATTTTAAATTATTCCATCCTAGATTTGATAAAATCTGGAAGATCCTACAAAGAAAAAAGACAATTTTTCCTTCAGGTGGATCAGGCACGAGATAGGAGATTCGAGAGGATGAAAGGCGATACCGCAAGGTGAGATTTCTATTGCCGCAAATGGTACCCCAATTAGGTCTCTGATCAGGAGGAGCACAGCATACAATGAAAATGGGATCGAGTAGCCTGACTCGACTCCCATGTTTGTCCATCCATGATCAGCAGGCGATTGCCCCAAGACATGGGGGTGAGGAGATACAGAAGCTCTCAGAGTCAGAAAGAGATCGAATATCTAGTCGAAGTGAAGATTGTTAGAATTTGATGCCTCAAAATTCGATCCATATTGAGCCCACAATGAGATCCATGATGATAAATGGAGTCCAACAAGACTAAGATCACCCCAAACAGAGTTGGATGGTCGAGATATGCTCGATTGAAGTCAGCATGAAACTCAAAGCGGTGGAGAACCACTGGCGGGCCGGTGGAGCGGCGGCGGCGCGATTGCGAGTGGTGGTGTGTGGCCCAGGCACGGCAGCGTGTGGCCTGGGTGCGCAGAGCCAGGCCCAGCATGTGGGGCGCATCCCAGGCCCAGGCGCGCAAGCACACGAGCATGGCCCAAGCCCAGGCGCGCAGGCCCGGGCGCGGCCCAAGCCCAGGCGCACAGGCTCGGGTGTGGCCCAGGTCCACGCGCGCTCGTGCACAGGTTCAGAGCCCAGGATTGGTCGGTCCACGGTGGATCGAGCGGTGCACAGGAGAGCGTATGGACTGCATGGGCGTTTCCTATGCGTTTCTCATGGTTCACGGACTATTTCAGGGATCGGTGCGCGATTGGAGGGCATGGGTTGCTTCCGGTTTCTTCCAATGGTCCGAAAAAATTCTTTGGGTGCTCTTAAGAGTCCTAATCCTATTGTTATTGGGTTTTAAGGCTATAAAAGCCCTATTTTTGTTAACAGAGCGGTGTGGTGGCGTGGACAGTTTTGTGGCGGCGTGGTTTTCTTCAGCAAAAACAGTGAACCCATGCGAAGAGAGAGAGATGTGAGGACGCTAAGAGAAGGAGTAGGGAGGCTCCTGGACAGCGAACAGTGATCGTTTCAGGGGTTCAGAGGGTTTTTCTAGAGAAAGAGCTTTTATGAGAGAGAATTTTCTGTGAGGGAGAAATTGGATGTACGAGAGTTGATGGTGAAATATTCTCTTATAATATTTATTTTTCTCATAGTGAAGTTTGCATGCCCCATGGAGGCATGCCTTTTTTTGGCTGATCCATGTATTTGATTATTTTTGTTTTATTTCTTCTTTCTTCCTGCTGCATCGTGCGATATCGAAAAGGTTCTGAAAGATGGTGTCCTAGCCAGATATCCCACCAACATGAACACGCAGCTAAACAGCGACCTCTAGAGGCACAGACACCGCTCCGCCATCGTCGGTAGCCTCTCCCTGGACTTCGACATCTTTGTGTCCCTCTTATTCTTGTTCTTATTGACCTTGGGGGACAACGGCTCCCCTTCCTCCCCCGCTCGGGCCTCCGCCCTCGTCGGTCGCCCCATGCTCCGACTTCACGTCACGAATATCGAGCTCAACTGTGCCACCCCACTCCACCCCAAACTCCTCCCCCCACCCCCCAAAAGCTCATCATCCCCAACATCGATAGCTCTCCGCTCGCCTCAAGCTCTACCCCACCATCATTCCTTTCCCTATTGCCACCAACTTCATCATAGCTCCTGTTCTTATTTTGGGATCAGGCAGTGGCTGTGGTGGTGATCACGATGGCTATGGACCAGACGACCAAGAGCTAGGGGCCTAGGGCTTTGGTTTCCTTTTTTCTTGGGTGAGGAAACAACGGGGGAGATCGAGACACAGGGATTGGGAGGGCTAAGGTTTCAATTTAATCGACTAAACAAATTAGTATTAATTAATTAAAATCGAGCTAATTCAGATAGGGTAATCGGACTAAACCAATTTGAGTAGGAGATTGAGCTCGGATCGGATATTCGGGTTGAAGCTCGAGCTCGGGCTCGGGCCCGGGCCAGGCCAAAGGTCTGCCCAAGCGTGGCTCAAAAGCAAAATAGATCCTATTTTTTGGCCCGGGCCCGAGCCCGACCTAAATGGTTTTAGGCCAAGCCCAAAGCCCGACCCGAAGCCGGCCCGGCTCGACGGACCTCAGGTCGGTCCGAATCCACTTCCAGCCTTAGTATTGCAAAGTAATTGGATAAAAATGCTCCTTCTATATTATGACATTCTGAACTATATTATGACATCGTAGACCATATTATAATATCCTGCATGTAAAAAGTCATAATTTGACTCAGGATGTCATAATATGCTACAGAATATCTTAATTTTCTAGATCATATTATGATATTCTGCGTATAGGAATTCATAATATACTATAGGATGTCATAATTTTTTCTAAATTCTCGGGATATTTTCATCATACAAAATTTTTAAACTAAAAAGTAAAACTACAGGCATTAAATGTACATTAAAAAGTGGTAGCTACGTAGATCAATCATATAAAGCGGTGCACTCTGCGTCGGATTTTTTGCACTGCCCGCGGTGCACAAAGAATTTTTGCTGAGACACATCCAAAGTTTTAAAATCAGATCAACTAGCCCACATAAGGATACCCTGTCTGGCCTAATTAAAGAACATTAGAAACTTTTGCATCCAAAACAGTGGGTAGCAATAGCATCTTCCACTTGACATAAGGAAGATCCTGGGAGAATAACGGCCCACACTTGAATAGTCCACAGCAGAGGACTTGGGAGTGGATCAGAATTTGTCAAACTCTGCTCCATGGAAGCATCATTTTCTCTGCCCATCTTTTTGATTGCATCAAAAATCATGAACTCGAAGTGGGTACAGCACATATATGTTATTAGTTATCCAACTTTCCATTCGATACGCGGCCCTTCTACAATGATACATGGGTGCCGGTAACGGAGGGGGGAAAAAATGCCAGATCTCTCAAGTTCAATCTGGAGTTGATTCGAACTCGTATATCCATCCCATGGGAATTTCACTTTTAGGCGCCATTTACAAGGATTTCTTGAGCTGTGATAAATCCGCACGGGCTCTACTACCAACAAATTAGGAACACTACATAATTGATTGGTCTTGCACCGGACCCGCATGAACTATTCCGCAGGCCACAGCAAAGGAACCTCACACGGTTACACTTTTTCGCGCATGGCTTTTTCCCTGATCTTGTGATCAGATAGGAAGCAAACCAGGTCTCAATCAGCCGTCCCACCATAAAATTGCGGGCCCACAAAAATGTTCGCCACATTTTTACTTCATATTAAGGATTATCCTGGAAGACAATTTTAATGAGAATGAAATCGAGTCCTGGCATATCCTCTGCGCAGTTGAGCCCCAGCCACAAGGCAATGTTGATGGTGGTGTTGGAAGCCATCTGTTTGACAGCAACTGGCCCTGGAGGTCTTCAAAACCATGTGATAAGGGGTTCACGACAGCCCAGGTGCGATCTGGTTGATCTGCACCGCAGCAAGACTCTCAATTTGTGGATCATAAGTTAACGAGTCTCAAAGTCCTCCGTGTCCATGTTTGGTGGGAATGAGTTTTTCAAGTCCGCGTGAGCGTGAACTCAATTCGCTGCGGCTGAGGGTGGCACCGGAAGTGGCCAACCGTGTTTGTGTTGTATCCAAAAATTTTTGGCAGGATTGGACCGAGACACATGGGCTGCATAGAGTGACTTGAGACAGGGGCCACCCAAGGATCTGACACCGTTGAAGAAACTTCAAGAATAGAAGAAACTTCCGCATCGATCAGAAAAGTCACGATGGGCATCTTCCAGTTGAGGTAGTGGCGATCCTCTGGACTTGGAGTGGAATTCGGTGGAAACATTTTGTTCTCCACCCATCCATCTCATCGAATCAAAGATCGTGGTCTTGGAGAGTAGAAAAATCGAGAATGCAAGCCCTTTAGAAAGCTATGTACAGCTGCAGCGCAATTCCACCAGGGGCCTAAGTGTAGCATCTTTTTGTGTGGCCAGTTTGCCCTGCCACATACCCCTTGCACGGCCACCAACCAGCTGAAGGTTTGCGTTGTAAATCTCTCTCTTCTAGCAGGTTCATGAATGCACCCCGGGAACAGTCGTGATCTAGACAAGAGTGGATTAACTATGGACTTCTTGGCGCTAACTTTGTAAGCAAAAGTCAGTGAGTGGAGTAGGTTTGCTGATGGATTTGAAGACATGGAAAAACAATTAATTACATCGCATGGGCCAGAAAGAGATCATCTTGTGTGACTCAAGTCGAAAGAGAAGGATTGTCAGTCCTCACCAACACACACCATATACATTAATTCCCTCCGAAATTGTTGCATAAATAGGAAGATGAGATGAAATCTCATGATTCGTTGAATTCTGAGGGAATGATGAAAGAATCCATCTTGGCTCATCAAGACATGTCGACTTCTAGAGGTCAAAAGTGGCTCTTCGCTTTCCACGCGTGCGGCCAGCCCGAATTGCGCGAATTCTAGTATCAAGATCTTTCTACTTAGGTCGTCAGCTACAACAACACGAGGAATGTGGCAGCTTGGAAGGTGCTGAATGATTGGAGAGAGATTAAAAATGCTCTTCAAATGAATGGCTCACCATAGAAGAGGGGTACATTTCATTGACTTAATTAATTCGAGGTCGCTATGCCGAACCGCACGTTTAAAATGAATACTAGATTGAGAGAATAAATTTGTGGTGCCCATTTCCCCAAGACTTGGCTAAGGGACGCGGCTAACTAGGAGCTAGGAAATGTCCAGCATCAGAAGAGAGATACAACCCCTACTCCAGAAGAGAGCGACCTTATACTGGTGACAGCTACCGCTTTGGTGGCTCTGAAAGCAGGTCAAAATGCCTCCTTTCTCCAAGCCAGTTTATGTGTCTAATTAAACTACAGGAACTCGATGACTAACATCCACCGTCGTTTTGAGTCCAAGCATTAACAAAGATGCCCCAGCACCGTGGACTTTCTTTAGAAAACAAATATTTCCCACTTGAGACTAAACTCCACAAGGCATTATCACGTGTCCCTAAATTGGAAAATGCCCTCCTGTCGCAATTTCTCTGCTTCTTCCTTCCCCTCGACTTTTTTTGGCTTTCGGACTGCAGCTATGCGACATTAAGTGTGGAAAGTGGCATCAATGGCGGAACCTTATGAGTGGCTACGTGGAAGATTTGAGGTGAGCGTAATATAACACTGTGGAAGTAGGCAATGACAATTGAAGAGCCATACGAGCGCCTAGCTCGTAACTGGAGTGAGTCCGCATATGAACCAAGGAGACCCAATCTTCTAATCAGGGGCTCATGAATGGTTGTAATCGGATATATAGGAACCATCCACGCTGCTACATCATATACCCTATCTAATCATGGTCATTATGTCAAACATGGATAATCCTAATTAATTAGAAAATTGGATCTCTCCATCCCTAATTTGTACCGAAGAAGATTATGAGTCTCATGGCTTACTAGAAAAAAACAATTAAACAAATAAAAAATCCTATGCGGCACTAATTCTAGCAGAGCGCCAAAACATTTTCAGAATAATTTTTTTATAAAATTATGATTTGATTTGCATATATTTGACGAATAAAAATTTTTATTTGATTACAAATGGAAACTATCAAACTAGAATATGAAACTATGTGTGAATTGGTCTTAGTTTCTCTTGGGGATCACGAGGAAGGGGGACATTCTCAAATGAAGAGAAGGATCCAACTGCTTCAAAAAAACCAAACAAGGAGTGCAAATTTCATATATCTTTTTTTTTTTTTTTTTTTTTTTTTTTTTTTTTTTTAAAAAAACCTTGATGGTTTGTATTATACAGTCTCTGCATTTGCATTCATTTTATCTCTAGATTTTTCCTCCATTTGGTCATCAAAGGAAAAGAAGATCTGACACTGACTGGACCATCGGATTATAAGGTGGAGCACAAACCCGTGAATCATGTACAAAGCGCGTAGGAAAAAGAACGCACGCCTTCCATGTTTTGCTCGTGCGCATCACATCCGAGTGTTTTCTACATATATTACCGCATGATCGTAGAGCCCACGTTGCATAAGACCATCAAATGATCTGATGCGCATTACTCTGAACAAGGTAGGTCATGCAGCCGGGGCGGTGGTATGTATTGGTTGTTATCAATATTTTTCAGGGAGATTCAGTTGATGTTAGGTTACTCATCGCCCCATATTCAGTTGTTTCTAAGATTGCTACCCTTCACTGTACCGTGAGTTTCAGTTGAAGAATGTCTATTAAAATTATTGTTGCAAGTGATCCCTATTTCATCCTTTATTTTCAAATCTCTGTAATGGTCAATCGTTGTTCTCATCATTTTTCGAATTCTCAATTTTATTTTTGTATTTTTTATTGAAAGGATTAAGTTAATTAAAAAAAATATCTAATTAAAGATCAGAGATTTATTCCGTAGTATATTCTTGATTATTCTTTGGCATATTCTTGTTATTCCCTATCTATATTTGGGTCTACATATTTGTATTTATAGGTCTTTGTACACACTTTTGATTAAGTGTGGAGAAAAATAAAAATAAATATCTCCTTCTCTTTTTCATCACTTTTAGTAATGTTATAGATCCATACTTCGGCCTCGATTCAAACAACCTTGTCACGACCGAATTAATCACATTCGAGCTATTGGAGATGGCGTTTGCTGAGCTAAAGCACAGATATGGTGATTATCCAATATGACCTGTCGAGTCAGCAGCAGTTTTTATTTTTCAGTCTAATCTCGTTTCATCTCAAAAAATGATCTATTTTATTTTGCCGACCTACTTCAACAAATAAAAAGATCAATTTCTGCTCGATAAATTTCAGTTTCTCGATCTGGATGACCTACTAAATCGGCTATGACCGACCTATTCTTTTACCAACAAATCCGTTCTTCCTCTCAATTGAGAAAATCTAGATAAAATAAAATTTCTTCGTGATTGAATCTCCCGTAAAAGAAAAGTCCTTCGAATTTATCCGTACGATAAATCTGAAAATCGTCAGGATTCTGAGACGGATATATCTCAAACTCTTTTTCTATAAATTAAAGATTTCAGAATTTTTCAAAATACACAATCGACTTATTGCTCTATCTTCTTCTTGTTCTCCAATCTCTTGATTTGAGCATCGGAGAATTTATACTGAAGAGAGTTATCTTGATGTGAATTTATTTTGCAGATATCCGAACAAAGATCCAGCGATGGTTCAACCATAGCTATATCCACCTCGACATCTGCCCCCTGACGAAAAGATCGGCAACAATAAGTAACAAAAATCGAGTGGCACGCACCCTCTGCTTCTCTTTCATTCAAAAAAGAATTAATGAAATAGATGATCGAAGGCCATTAGATTAATACATTAACAAGCAACCCCAATGCATGAAATTTAATTATATTTGTTGGGACGGATAAGGGGCACTAATTCCACTTTTGTGTAAAACACGTACAGAGATGGATCACTCGACGCACCAACGTCGTGATTTATCTGCTAGCTGGAACCCAATAAATAGATACAAAAATATCATCGCATGGAGCAACATGTACGTGCGAGCAGTTCTTATATATTATCCGCAAGATGCATGGACCGTGGTTTAATCACGGGAAGGGGAAGGTGGGGGGACATAAAATCACCAACTAAAAACCACTGCATTTTACTGATTGTATCCACCAAGTAAGCTAGCACGTGCGCAAAGTCAAAAACACTCCCCTCCGTGCCTCTGGAATATTAATGGCGGGAACGGTCCATCTGGGCCGCCGGCGTGTCGGGCTCCGGCAGGTCCTGTATGTCCGCCGTCACCTCCGCCAGGCTGGACGCGTCGGCCGTCGGATCGTACTGGCTGATCACCAAGACCGACGCCGAGAACTCGGGCTGTGCCAGGTAGCTCCCCACGGGCCCCAGCTCCGGGCAGTCGGTCTTGTCGGTCAGCGGCATTACGCGAGGCGCGTGCCCGACTAGGAAGAGGTTGAACTTCCCCATCGCCCTGATGGCCGCCACTATCTCCGCCTTCCCTCCTCCGACCACCTTCTCCAAGTACTTGACCGACTGGTTGGCCCCCATCACCTTGGCCTGGAACTCAGTGATGCACGTCTCGTCGGCCAGCCGCTCGCTTGCATCCGTCGCCCGGCCCATGCTCCCTTCGCTGCTCGGGTTCACGAAGTGCTGGCCTGGCTGGGGGACGAACTGCATGACGGTAAGCTCGATACCCGGGTGCTCCGCCATGCGGGCGCCGTAGGCGAGGGCCTCGCGGTCGTCGCGACCGCCGAAGTAGAGCACCGCCACCGTGTAGGATACCTCACTGGCGCAGACCTGCGCGGAGCCGCCCAGGCCGCGGTCGACGAGGATGCCGACGGAGCAGGGGGCGTAGCGGAGGACGCGCTGGTTGACGAGCTGGTACCCGTGGCCCACCGAGTCCATGGAGCCGTCGAACTGCCGGATCTTGTGGAAGGGGAGGACGGCGAGAGCGGCGCGCTTCTGCTCGGCGCTGGTGACGATGTCCTCGTGCATGCTGTAGAGGTCGGAGATGGCGGTCATAGGGCGGATGGTGACGTTGCTGAGCTGCTGGAAGGCCTGGAAGGCGACCTCGAGCTGGTCCCCGTTGTGCTTCCTGTTCCAGAAGGGGAGACCGTTGAGGCGGGCCTTGTGGACCATGGAGATGGCGGAGGAGCGCTCGGAGAGCTCCATGAGGTGCATGGCGTAGACGGTGAGACGGCGCTTCCGGGTGCCGCGGGACGACTCCACCAGGTTGATCATGGTGGGGATGTTGCGGCTGCCGTGGAAGCAGGCCAGCACGCGGAACTCGCTGTCGGGGTCGTTGCGCTGGATGGTACGGTGCTTGTACGGCGTCGCAGCCCGCCGCGCCGGCTTGAAGATGGTCATCACCAACGGGGTGGTGATGAAAGTGGTGAACAGAGCCATCAGCACCAGGATGGCGAACGTCTCATCGTTGAGCACCTAATATAATATAATATAATTCCCATCCCATATTTGAATATATCAATCAATTAATTATAATCGATTAACTAATACTACAGGTACATCCGATCGAGCGAGGTAGCTAGCTAATTAAATTAAATTAAATAGATCACAAATTAATTAATACCTTGCGGTCCTTGCCGATGTTGAGGACGATAAGCTCGACGAGGCCCTTGGTGTTCATGAGGAAGCCGAGGGTGAGGGCCTCGCGGACGGGGACGTTGACGAGGAGGGAGGTGATGACGGTGCCACCGATCTTGCCGAGGCAAGCAGTGGTGATGACGAGGACGAGGAGGCCCCAGGACTGGCCCCCCTTAATGGTGGCCACGTTAGTCTTGAGGCCACTGGATACGAAGTAGAGAGGGAGGAAGAGCCCCGAGATGAGGTCCTCCACCTTTTCGATGAGCACCCCGGCGAAGGGCCCCTCCTTGGGGACGATGATCCCTACCACGAAGGCCCCAAAGAGGGCGTGGATGCCGATGGTGTCGGTGATGAACCCGCAGGCCAGCACGGAGACGAGGGTGGCGCAGATGTACAGCTCCTTGACGGGCTCCCCCTCGGGGGAGCGGCGGGCCATCCAGGCTAGCGCGGGGCGGAGGAAGAGGGCGGCGGCCACCACGAAGGCGGCGCCAGAGAGGAGGACCCAGAGGGAGACGAGCATGGATCCGGCACCGGAGAGGGCGATGGCGAGGGCGAGGAGGATCCAGGCGGCGACGTCGTTGACGGCGGCAGCGGACATGGCCATGCGGCCGATGTCGGTGGTGAGGAGCTTGAGCTCTGCAAGGATGCGGGCGAGAACAGGGAAGGCGGTGATGGAGAGGGCGACGCCCATGAAGACGAGGAAAGGGCCCTCAGCAACGCCTTTGTTGATGGTGGTGCGGAGGGCGAAGGAGGTGCCGATGCCCATGATGAAGGGGAGGGAGATGCCGGCGATGGCGATGATGAGAGCGCGCTTGCCGGTGCGGCGGATTGCACGGAGATCGAGCTCGAGGCCTACCAGGAAGAGGAAGTAGAGGAGGCCGATGTTGGCGAGAGTGTCCAGCACGGTAAGGCTATTCTTGGGGAAGAACGTCTCCAGGAACGTTTCGCTGCGGCCCAGCGCCGATGGGCCCAACAGGATCCCTCCCTGCATGCAATATTTGTTTGTTGGTGTCCATATCTTAATAATAATAATAATTTATTCTATTAAATTTTTATGAACATCAGTATTCCCCTTGAATACGAAGTGCACTCGTTCTCTCTCGGTCAATCCCTCTCCCCGCGTCACTAAGAATCTGACATGGAGATTCCATTCTGCTTCGATGCCCCTGGGGGCGTTCGAAGAGGTGATCGATCGGTCAGGGTGTACGATCTTTATATCGGCTAGGTGGGTGCTTTTCTCATGTGCAAAATGTGGACGGCGAGAAATGATGGAAGTTTTTTTTTTTTTTTTTTTGGGGGGTGGTGGTGGGGGGTGTTGTAAAACAAATGCTGAAGCTTTGACTCCACAAGCGTGTCTCAGTTCGGAGCAAACCTCGACGAGAGGGGGAAAGGATAGCGAGAAAATGGGTGGTAGAAGGTGAGCTCAGGTAATCGAACAGCCTTTTTAATGGGCCATGAGAGCTTAATTTCCAACACTCCGTCCCCCGTTAACGACGGAGAAGCTAGTTTTCTTCTTAACGTTAACGTTAGTTGGCGATCCTCTACGCACGTACTTGTGAAGAACAAGAAGAAGAAGAGGAAGAGGAATAAGATGGATGCTTACAATGATCTCGGCAATAACACGGGGCTGGCGGAGGGGGCGGAGAAGGAATGCGAGGGATCGGGTAACGGCGATTACGAGGCAGATCTGCACGATGGCCAGCGGCAGAGACGCTTCCAACGGGTTCTCCCCTTGCCACGATCCGTTCGAGGTCGCCTTCATCGGCGCCGGGCACGCATGGTTCACGTTCGTCGACGCCATCCCTCCCTCCTCACGGAGATGGCACAATTAAAAAGAGCAGAGACCGGAGAGATGATGATGAGATTGCTATACCTACATCAACCGATCTCTTCGTCTCTCTCTCTCTCTCTCAGAAGGTAGGAGGAAGGCGAAGAGAGCCTCCTGAAACGGGGCAGCCAGGATTGGGTAGTATGGGTCAATCGTTTCTATTTATGAACGGTCTAGCTTGTTTGTGCTAGAGTGTTTTTTGGCGGTGGTTGATGGGACGGATGGTTTGAAGAGGTCGACAGCCAGGACCCCGGACCAGATTCATTTAAAAGTTAAAACCAGAACCAGACCAAAAACCAGGCCGTGGGTCCAGCTTTGGCTTCCCCCTCCTCCAACGGTTCTCGCCCGCTTACAGCAACCCCACTCGGCCAGCGTGCCTCACTCCCTATGCTACGTGGACCAGACGTTTAAATCATTCATTCATGCACCAGCGCCCGAATCACCCAATCGCGCACCAAAGAAGAGGCCCAGCGAGTGCATTCATTCTTGTGGTCGTGGAGGAACGGTAGCGTAATACATTGTACTTGCTTGGTCAGTGAGCGAGCTTGACCGCCGCCGTTTTCCTGTGACCGTTGCAGCATTCAGATTGGTCTTTCTAACCCCACTCCCTACCGTGGTAACTACCTGTTGCTGCAAAACTTCAGATGAAAGCAAATGACACTGGAACCGGACACTGTCCAAGACTCAAAGCACCAAAGCGGAACCTATAAGCGCAGTCCATATACTCATCAGGGTTTTTCCCGTGGATCTCCAAAGTTTTCTCATCGGTGAGTACTCCATCGTAACCCTAGAAGAAGATGTCGTCGGATGGCAGATAACTTTCACAATATTGTCCTCTACCTTCAAATCCGAAGTGATTTTACAGCCTTGGATGAGAGGATAGTCGATTACCGAACTGGTTCTTTGACCAGCAATCGGTAGCACTTATCAAAAAAAATCTCGAGACATCATTAATGTGTTGCTTCACAAATCTCATCATATTTATAAAGAGTGATTAATTCAAAGGGCTATGGTTTCAAAAAGAAGGTTCGAAGATTGCTTCTAGCTGCTATATATCGAGCGCGGTGGTCTTGCACGTATTCTGTGGATCAGCCCACATGGCGTGCTTAAAGCGACGGAGGGCCGCATGGTTTGGTGGCTTTGGCGCATGTGATTTTTAATACCCTAAACCCTTAAAACGATATTTTGTCGAAAGAGGTGCCAAGGATATCTTTCCCTAAGAGGCATGACTTTTTTAGGGCTACTGGACCGTGACACATGGCAAATGATGACCTGGGTGGTGAAGCAATATGCTTCCACCCAGGTCTTATATAAATGAGAGGAAGAGGCTGTGATGTTGTTGCCCTATTTTTTTGTCGGGGATTCGATAACTGCTTGTGTTCACCATACAAGGAAGGGATTTTTTCCTACCTTCTGGTTAGCCATAAGGCACCGAAAGAGGGCGCACCTGCAAATATTGTGCCTTGATATGGGAGATATTGAAAAATATCATTGCTCCGACCATCGCGGAATCATGGCCAACATCATTCTAAAGGTGTCACCGAGGACTGACCACTTCCAGGGGGATCTACTGTGGGAGGTCAACCTTCCATTACTCGGCTCCATTGGGACGTGAAGCAGCATTCCAGGTCAGGTCACCTCGGTTTATGATCCAGACGAGGAGTGAGCAATCGCTTAGGGAACCTTCTCAGCACTGAGCTCCCTAGGGAGGTCTTGGACCTTTCTAAAGGATAACCTTTTACCCCCAAGTTAGCTTTTCGATCCTCCTTAAGAGGAATATTTGGGAGATGGATGGGTCCTGGGGGCCAAGCATGCCATCCCCAATATCCCTTGGCTCGGACTAGCAACTATCAAAAAAATTTTCTCCGAATAAGCATCGTCGGGCACTCTACTAATCAAGATTTGACTTCATCGCCATGCCCAAGGATGTCGACCGAGCTTGAATTTTACACTTTCTTTTTGTAACAAACTTTATTGTAATGAACTTTCTTTAAATGAATCAGTGATAATGAACCTTTCCTTAACATTCCTTGTATTGAACGATCTCGATCTTCGAGACCAACCATTTGTTTGTTCTTATGAGGTCATCAATCCTAAGGACTAATCGAGCTATTGATGGAGTGAAAATTCCTAGTTTGAGTCCGAGTCCGAAGTCTGGGGTCATAGTATTTGGGAATGAACCTCAATTAATCTTCGGTGATGGGTTTCATCTTCACCAAGTCAGTGACGCCATCCTTTATCCAATCACTTACGTACTCCAGAGGGTATTGATGGGGATTCATCCTCGACTTGCTCAAGAGGCATCGGCCATAGAGAAAGGGTCCTCGAAGGGTTAGCCCTATCATCGTCATCCTCAGCCTCCGCTCAACCTATCCATGGATGAGAAGTGCCAATTGACTATCAGGGATCTCCGGAGAATTAGCCACTTTATCATTGTGCTTAGCCTCCACTCGATCTGTCCATAGATCAGAAGCACTAATTAGCCATGAGAGGTTCCTGACCGTTAGCCTTTTCATCATCATCCTTAGCCTCCACTCCATCCATCTGTGGAGGAGTGCTAATTGGTCAGGAGAGGTCCTCGGAGGATTAATTTCTTCATCATCATCCTTGACCTCTGCTCAATCCATCTATAGATGAGGAGCGTTAGTTGGCCATGAGGAGTCTTTAAAGGTTAGCCCCTTCATCGTCATCCTCAACCTTCGCTCGACCCATCCATGCATGAAGGAGAAGCACCAATTGGCCATGGGATGTCTCCAAAAGATTAGCCCCTTCATGGTCATCTTTAGTCTCTACTCGACCCATCCATGGATGAGGAGCATCAATTGGCAAATGAGGGGTCCCTAGAGAATTAGCTCTTTCGTCATAATCTCTAACCTCCATTCGATCCGTCCATGAATGAGGAGCACCAATTAGCCATGAAGGTCCCTGGAGGGTTAGCCCCTTTATCATCAGAGGTCCTAATTTAGGTTAGGATATCTCTGTGATCGGTGCTTATTTGTTTGCTATTTCAAAGGTCTTAGCTGTAGTTGAGATAACTCCAGGTGGTCAAGATTTTCCGACTTAGTCGTTGGGGTCCCAAGTTCAGATATCCGTATTCAATTATTTTTCGAAGGACAAAGGCTTATCTTAGTTGCCATGGGCATATTTTGTGGGGTCTTGAGCCATTTTTGTTGGTGGCCGGGGTATAAACCATTTAATATTTGAATTGAATTTAGGTTTTAGATATATAACCTATTAATCTATTTAAACTTATTTAAAAATCTGCTTAACCTATTTCCGACTTGTTTAATCCATTTAACTCATTAAAAACTCATTTAATCTGTTTAACTATTTAACCTGACTTGATCTAGTTAATAAATGGGTCAAGCGGGTCAGGTAAGATTATCTATTTAATAAATAAATTGGGTTAAGATCTAATTTTTTGACCTATTTAATAAACAAGTTGAATTTGGATTGATAATTTTGTGCCCCGACTCGCATCAATCTAATCTGTATCCAATCCGGCCCGATCCAATTACCAACCCTATTGGCATTCTATATTTGAAGGATGGGAGTCTCATCAACGCCCTCAATTTTATAGGTTCCAAGCTTGATGACTTCGATAATTTTGTAGGGCCCCTCCTAATTTGGGGCAAGTTTGCCTTACTTCATTGGCTTGGACACCTCGGCCTGAGGAAAGATGAGATCTCTCGATCGAAAAATCTTTGACCTGACTCGTGCATTGTAGTAGCGAAATACCCATTGTTGGTATGCCTATAGGCCATTTTTTTATGGTCAGCGGGACTTTGCCTCCTAAGCTCAAGGGTTGGACTTAGGTCCTAATGGCCAATGGTCATCTTTATAGCCATGGTCTTTTTTTTGGTGGCCTACGGGCCTTTTTCCTCTCCAAGCTTAGTGGTTGGACCATAGTCCTGAGTAGCCAATAGGGGTCTAAACGGTTGGGTTCTTCTGAATAGCTGGCACCTAGGTGATTAGGCCAAGATCCTCCTTCCATTCGAGCCTAGGTTATAGTATAACTTTTGAACAGAGGTCCTAGTCATTCTTGGCGTGTCTCTGCCAACAAGGTCAGTAGCTCTTACAAGGGTTGTAGGATCTACTGCACCTTAGATTCTTTAGGCTAGCTTCAGGCAAAAAAAAATTGAAATACAATTTCATTGATAATCAAAAATAAAGCATACAAAAATCTGATATTATGATTCTTATTGATTATGCCCCATAGGATAGTTAGGGCTTTATGTTTGGGGTATAGGTACTCCTTCAAGCTTCTCGAACTTAGCTACTCGACATATATTCTCCAAGCTCGATGTGGAGCTTCTACATTTGCTTTGCTTGGTGGCTTTGATCTTTATGAAGTTGACTCCCTTGCTCAGATTGCTTGATTATAAGCTTGTTAGGTTAATGAGCTAGGTCATCATTACTCTGGCAATCAGTTGATCATCACTTTGCCTCTCTAGTATTCATCTTTCTTGATCAATGTTTCACTAGTTATCAACATAGTGACTAAGGTAACCTTGTCCAATGAGAGCTTTGATCTCATTTTTCAATTACTAGCACTCTTTGGTGTCATGCTCAAGATCTTCATGAATCTAGTTACATCTGCTCATGCCCATCTTCTCGACAAGAGCATTCAACCTTCGAGGCTAGCATAGGTAGATCTAATCTTGAATCTCCATCAAAATTGGAGCTCTCAGAGTGTTAAGAGTAATATGCCTCTTAAAGCTTCGAGATAGACTTGTTGGTCGCATGGTGCTCTTTTCTTCTCAGCTCATTCTTTAATTTCCTCCTGATGCCTCCCTCTAAGCAACTACAATTTTTTTAGCATGGATGTACTTATATGCTCGAAATAAGAGTTCGGCCAAGTCTTTGAGAGACCTTTTCTTCAATGAAAAACTAAAGTATGAGCCTTTTAGCCCATTCATCATTGTTGTTACTATAATAGATTGATCTAACTTATGGATCTCTAACATCTCAGCACTAAATCGATTAATAAAGTCTAGAAGGGACTCATCTTTCTTTTTCCTAAAAGAGAACAGGCTAACCAAGATCTTTTGCATCTTCTATTGCTGATAAAGTGGCCAATGAGCTAGTAGCTAACTCATTGAAGATCGATTAAGCCAGGTTGAAGGCTCGAGTACTACAAAATCGAGAGGCTTTTCTAACCGTAGCTAGAAAAGCTTGGCACATCACGATAGTTGCTTCTTATAGCAACATGAGAGCCCTAAAACTCTCAAGATAGTCCATGGGACTTGAAGTACCATTTTAATGTTCGATATGAGGCATCTTGAATTTCTTTGACAGTGGATCCTCCATAATCTCTTTGCTAAAGGAAGGCTTGATCATCATCTCCAAGTCATCACCTACTTCAGCATGCTTTTCCCTCCATGCTGTGATCTTGTTGTTCATTTATTCGATCTTGCAATCAAGATCGACCTCCCTCCTAGAGGCCCTCTTGCAATGGTATGGAGAAGGATCAATAAGGATAGAGTCTATCTTGGAGGAAGAGCTAAGATGATCGCTCCTTTGGTATTGTTGGAGAGAAGGGTGACCATATCCTATGCTGGGCAATCCTAATGGTTCGGATGGCTAGCGGGGAGGTTAACAGCCTGCTGCTACAAATTCTACACTGCCACTATAAGAGCCTACACCTACTAGATGAGTAGGTTAAATTGTTCAATGATGATAGCTCAAAAGTTGATTGAGGAGGTTGAGATCTCTGAAAACTGCATAGGGAGCCATCAAACGCCAGTTGGATATGATCGATAGACACTTGTAGTTGTTTCTTCTATGCTTCATAGCTTCTTTCATTTCATTCCTATAGAAGGTGTTGATCTCTTGCTACTAATCTTCGAACCACTGATGCGGATTATCTCCATTAATCTATAAAACAGTAACAAGCTAGAGAACTCATTGAAGTTGCCTCTAGTTAGGCCTTCCAATGCTTTAAGTTAGCAACGGGTTTTAATTATGGTGGGAGGGACAAATGAAAATCTCAATGTAGTGGTGTTATTAGTATCGTATGTTTGATAGAGAAATTCGAGACCAATATATAGCAATGGGATTTGTTGTAGATCTATACCTCGGCCTCAGCCCCGGCCCCAACAATCTTGCCATTGCCGATCTAGTCATAGCCGAGCTATCGAAGATAGATATCAGCTTCAAAAGACATGATCTTACTCTTGACGATCAATAGATCATCCCAGACGACCTATAGGTCATCCGTTACTACCAACTTGATCGGTTATAGCCGAACTATACAGAATTGACCTTCCAAATTGAGAAAGTTCAGATAAAGAAGAACTCCTTTTGTGATCCATTCTTTCATAAAAGAAAAGTCCTTCTCTGAATCTATCTCTGTGATAAGCTTGGACTCCTGTCACCTAACCTCCTCCTCCAGTAACTTGACCTTTTCCTCGGCCTTAAGCTTAGCAATATGGGCATCATTCATCCTCCTACTGGCCTGACCGGCATTCTCTTCGGCTTCCTTCGAAATTCGCCAAGCTTTGCACATCGCCTTGGTGTAGTAGTCCATGTGATGGGTGAGCTAAAAAAAATTAGTATTAAATATTGAAATCTATCATCATTGAGTAACTTGAAGAAGATCGTCGCTTACCCAAATTAGAGAGTCGTATGCATCATGCATACGAAAGACACCTCCTTCAGCATTGAAGGATTCGACGTCGATCAGAAGAAGGATTGATTGAATCATAGACCGGACTTGGAAGTTGTTGATCACCGACCTAGTATCCTAAACTCCAGCACCCGAGGAGGCTCCGACTAGAGCAAAAGATCTAGCCTGTACGTTGGTCGGACGTGAAGACATTTTTATGAAAATTTTTGGCCTGCCTGAACTTCTCTACGACAAGGATGCAGAGGCCTGGGGGGCAGGTTTCCCTGGGGTAGCAAATTGGAGAGGCATGACCTCCCTCACGAAGGCTGCCAACTCCCTCCTCGAGGTTCTGCTTGGCCTCGAGGAATCTCTGGTAGTAGTAGGTTGGACAAGAATGACCTTGGGACGACCGTGCTTTGGAGCTGAGGCTGTACTTATCTTCTTCCTCTTCATGGCCCGATTAAGAGCTTTGAAATCTCTGGGATCCACTTCTACATGGCGTATGAGGTTAGTTAAAATAAAAATATTATCAAAATAAATAAAGTATACCAAATAGCAACTCACTTTTAGATCGGCTAGACTTAATCCAGCCCTAAACAAAGTATCCTCAATAAGGAATTCAGCTAAGGGAGAGGGGGTCTGACTGAAGATCTGCTTTAATGTCTTCTCCTCGGCTTCAGTTAAGACTAGAGCTCTAACTTTTGACCTATGTGGTCTATCCTATGATGTATTGAAGTCCCGAAGATGTTCGATCTAGATAAAAAAATGCTCTTTCCAATTATGTACTGAGGTAGGAGCTCGAAAGAGACGACGTCTCCATCGAGAAGAAATATACCACCACCCGTTCTTTGTGGGATGCTCCTTAAAAATGAAGCAGACTTGAAAAAGATAGGTGATCGGCTTGACCCCAAGGAAGATGCAATGGGCAAAAAAGCCTATGATTTGGCACCATGAGTTCGGTGTAATACTATAGAAACTTGTTTTATATAATTTAGGAACTTCCACTATAAGGAGTGGAAAAGCAGCCGAACTCCGACCTTTAAGGCTTCCTCGTACATGCCAACTTGGCTCGGAGGAGGAAGAGCTATTCTTTCACTCGAGAGGGCCACCTCTAACCTAAACTCGACAGGAATCTGGTATTTCAATATAAAGATTTCTAAGTCCTCAGAGGTAAGGACAGAGTCAGTCCTATATGGACCAAAGTCTGAAACCTCGGATCTACCCAAGGAGCAAGCAGCATTGAGCTCAGGATCTACATCCCTAACATTATCCCTCGAGCTCCACGTCATAAGAGCACCACTCTCAGCATCATCTCTCGAGCTTAATATCTCGAGACCTGGACTCCTAGGGCCATCATCCAAATTTTAGGTGTCGGCAAAAAAGCTAAACTCACTCATGATCAAAGAGAGAGGGACTGACCTAAAAGTGAAGTGGCCGAGCAAATGAGGAATGAGGAAGACCAACTAGCTTGACTTTGCTGAGCAAGCCTGCAGAATCGCTAAGTGCCAGAGTTTTCCCTCCGAATAGTAGAAGTAGTAAAAAAGAGAGTTACCATGGTCCTATTTATAGGACTCCAGAATGGCACCGATCTACTAACGATTTACCTCCATCCGATGTTCGACAAATGTCACCCGATGATTGGTCAAAGAATGGCTCCCACAGATTCGAAGAATGGATGCTTTAGATTCAAAGACGGTTCACCTCAGCTGTTCAATTCCTGACATGTGTCCTCCATGAACAGTTCGATCATCTTATGCTTCGACCTTGGATCAAGTACTCTCTTAGGCCGATCTATTAAAAGCTCGACCTCGAGAGTGGGGGCATCTGCTGTAGGTTTATACCTTGGTGTCGGCCCCAACAACCTCATCATCGTCGATCTAGTCATAGCTGAGCTATCGAAGATGGATATCAGCTTCACAAGACAGGATCTTACTCTTAACGACCAATAGATCATCCCAGATGACCTACAGGTCATCCGTTACGACTAACTTGATCGGCTATAGTCGAGCTATGCAGAATTGATCTTTCAAATTGAGAAAGTCTAGATAAGAAAGAACTTCTTTTGTGATCCAATCTCTCATAAAATGAAAGTCCTTCTCCAAATCTATCTCTGTAACAAATCCAGAATTTGTCAGGACTCTGAGATGGATACATCTCCAACTCTTCTCTTATAAATAAAAACTCCAGGACCCTTCAAAGGTAAGCAATCAATCGACTCCTAACTCTCTCTTCTCATCGTTCTCCATCTCCTGATTTGTACATCGAAGGGTTTATACCGGAGTCACCCCTCTCGGTATGGACTTATTTTGCAAGTGCTCGAACGAAGCTCCAATGGTGGATTCACCTCGGCCACATCCACCTCGGCATCCGACCTCAGGCGGGGAGATCGACAGTAACAGAATCTAAAATCTTCTAAGAGATATACTATAACTTTATTGGATTACAACGTAATCACCTTAAAATATATTATAACCATCTAGGATGGTAGTATAATTGACTGACACATATTGTAATTATCTGGTTAGTTATTATGATCTTTAACTCTTGCCATGATAGAGGTGCTAAAGTCGTTGTTCAAGAAAAAGGGTCCAGCTCGCCTCAAAATGATTGTTGAGTTGAATGATTATCTAACCAAACTGTGAGACTTTACTCGGCACGTTGGCGATGCATGACCTCGAAGACTAGTCACCCCTAGTCTAGTCATCCTAGCTGTTAAATCGATCGAGATGGACCCGATTTGGTTATAAATGCCACATTAGTTTTGAGTTGAACAAATTCAATTGCACCATGTCATCGGACCCATTTTCTGCGATATCACTTACAAAAGATATAAATGAGTTTTACAAACACATACATTTGAGTCCATTGAAAGCATGTTTGGCATTATTTCTTTTTTTTTTTGGTATTTTTATTTTGTACAAATTTATGAAATTTTACATGTATATTGATGTGGAGGATAGCATTTGTACCCAACTTTAGCTGTCTATTATTTTCAATTTTTATTTTATGTCTAAAATCTTAAACCATCACATTTAAGGCATTCGGGGATTCTACCAATTAGTTTGAAAAAGCTGTCCCATCAAATCATTTTGCTTTGAATTAAACTTCCAAAATTAAAAAAATATAATAAAAATGACACCAAGCAAGCTCTAAATTTTTTTTTCTTCTTTCTTTTATTAATAAGAAATATAAATAAAGCCAAAATTGAGTATGCATTTAATGATTATGCATAGGCAGTGAAAAATAATGTTATGTTAAAAATTGATAATGTTGTGATTTATCTCCTTAAATCCATCTAGATGTGGCTCACACAAACACGCATCAAGATTTATTTTATATATTTTAATTGATCTAGACTCTGATTAAAGATATATCTTTGATAAAGTAATAGAAATATATTAGATGGTTTGATAAAATTGAGCTCTACACAACCATCATGAATAAAGTCTATCTTCTAGTCTTTGTGACTGATTCAGATACTGTCTCTGATGGATGAGACATATTATAAAAATATTAGATGTGTGCCTTAGAAACTAATTATTGACTGACATATTTATATTTTCATGATCTAATTTTATACTTATAAAATATTTATTATTAATAAAAAATATTTTTATTTTCAATCATTTTTATGTACCTATGATTTATCCTAAAAATTAATAAAGATGATTTTATATATTCTCAAGATGTTGAGATTTAAGACATACATTATTAGTGGTTAATTTCTAAATACTCCTGATCAAAGTATCGTCATGGAGGACAGTGATCAATCCATTTAAGATCGGTATATGGATCACCTCTCTTCCAAATAGATAAGTCTCGAATCTTTGATGTAGGGATACTAGGGTGAGAGTACAGATGATTATTAGAGAATAACTTATACTGAACGTGATCAATATGAGAAACTATTTGGATATCTATTCACTCGTCAGTGATCTTCTCGATACTGCAGTGGTGTGTATAATCTTTTGACTTATGATACATTGGCTATTTGTAGTGAGATTACTGGATTTGACTGCACCTAAACTTGATCCCTAGCCATTCAGATCTTTGCAGTATATGTTGGCTTCAGTAAATTCAGGTTCACTGTTAAGAGTAGGATGCATCTAGATGGAATCGATCTTGATAGAAAATGAGTAGTCCTATGCGATTAGCAAGATTGAGTTCAGAAAATCTTTGGTCGAAGCAAGTGTAGATATTGAAAAAAAATTTTCATGAGATTCATAAGTGAATTTGAATCGAGCCGATCAAGCATATGCCTGACATTAGATTTGACGAGTTCTCCATGATCTCCGTCAAGTCAGGACTCACGATAGAACGACTGAATCATATGTTAACCACACCTAGAGGTTCAATACTTTTATTCTACTAGATTATCACTACATACTGTTAGATATCATTGAAGAATTATAGGACTCGTCGAGCATTATTTTGATAATCGATGATCCTCGATAGACAGAGTTGGAATTATTTCAATCCATCGAAAAGAGTTTCAATAATATAGTGATAAAAATCATCATATATCTCACTACCAAACAGAATAGAATCTTCGAGATCATACACAAAAGAGGTTCTTGTCTGATCAAATGATTGATCAATGATTATAAATCATTAAAGGATAAAATCGTCAATTTGATTGATGATTAATCATATACAAAAATTATAATAAATAATTTATTAATAGTTAATAAATTTTAAAGAATTAATTAGTAATTGGATTGTTAATTAACTCTATTTGATTGAGTAATAAGGATTGGATTGAGTTTAATTGAATTACATTTATTTTGACTTGAATTAGGTTTGGCCTGATTGAGCTATGAGATGACTCAATTGCAATAGAATCCTAATTAGATTAGGATTTGATTCATGGAATCTAATTCTTAATTTGATTAGGTTCTCTAATCTGTTTGGATCTAACCAAATGTGATTTGGTTTGAACCAAATTGGAAGAAACATGAGTCCAAATCAGATTAGATTCAACTTTTGCACCAACCACCCAATCCCCACGCCATCCTCACACCAATCTGAATTTGGCATAGGATTTGCATGCCTTTCAAAGGCTGGTCGACCACTCCCTTATCTCCTTTGGATGAGGATCAAGTTAGTTCTTATTTGAATTTAAAATGGTTTTGAATTCAAGTTTGAACTTGATATTTATCAGATGGGAATTTGTTCTCATCCTCTCATCTTTGTCGCCATCATTAAAAGGCCCTTCTTTTAGGTGTGAAATCAAATGTTCATTCCATCCTTGGTCGACTAAAAGAGAGAAGAAAAGGGAGTGGGGCATGTGATCTTGTAGCCATCTTGGCATGGGAGATATTAGGGCTTCTAGTTTGGGTTTTGAGAGAAAAGAGAGAATTGTTCTTTGGTTTTTCCCTTCCTTCTCATCTCCTCCACTTCTTCTTTGTCTTTTAGAGTGTCTGAGAGATCCAAAGAAGACTTCAGATCAGGCATCAAGAGAAAAAGTCTACAAGGGAGCTAACACCCTAGAGACTTCGATGGATCTCTGATCAAACAACGAACCTCGTGTGGATACCTGTGGAGGTCAGATGTTTGTACGGCTCGAGGAACCTCATCAAATCCATGGATCATCGACTGTAGTGAATTACGACCCACACAAGGTATAGAGATCTAATCTCTAATCTATATTTTAATTTTTAGATTATATGCATGTCATTGATATTGGGCTTAGATAGTTAATAGATTTGATCTGCTGCATGAGAGATTAAAGGATTAATCTAATTTTCTTTTGCTGTCTTCAAAAATTTATTTTGAAATTTATGCTTGCAACTATCCTACATTTCTAACAAAAAAGAGTGCCTGTACGAATCAAGAAGAAGAACCACGAAAAAAAAGCCCTAGATGTATGAGATACATGTTTTATGTTTAGATCTAAAATTGTTTCGATATCTAAACTGAATTTCATGTTCATAATGCACTTAATTAAGATTTTAAAATAAGATTTTAAAATCTAAATTAAGATTAATAGATCTAAAAATAAAATTTTAAGATCTGAAATTTAATGCATAAAACATGAAATTGGGTGAGGGCAAGTTTAATTAGGTCTAGTAATTCAATTATTTTTGGATAATCAATTAATATATGATGGAGTTCAATCGAGATGAGCGGTTAACCCAATCTCATCAAGAGTTAATTAGGATTAGGTCAAGAGTGCTTAAGATCAATCCAGTAGTTGTAGATTGGTCATATCGATTAATAGTCACATGTTGAATCGATTAACTCAAAGATTTGATTTGACTTAATAGCTCGAGCCCAAATTGCACAAACTAACCTATTCGAAATTAATTGATCTATTGGTGTCTAAGAAAAGTGTTATGATTCGATCTAAAAAAAGATGATTATTTAGTTGGTTCCATCACTGATCTGGCCAATTTATTGATATCTAAGAAAAATAACAGAGGGACCCCTACCGATCTTGCACTTACTTGGCCAATTTGATTGGTTAGTCTTGATGTGGTTACTTGGTGATTTGAGCTAGCCCACATCAATAGGGTTAATCATAATAGTTATGACTAATTAAGATGAGACCTAAATTAAACCTCCCTACAAATATTAAATCATAGGTCTTCTATCGTTGTAGGAGTGCAGGCGTCCAACCGGTGTTAATTGTTCTTAACTGGTTACAGTGATTCAGTTACATCGGAAAGACATAACCACCCTATTAACATGAGATGTTGCTACGTAGAGATGGGGTTGGGCCTAATAACCAGACACGGTTAGAGACCCAATGATGACTTTGCCTATTCATTGAATGATGGATCTGACTTAACTAAGGATTAGACCAATAACCAAGCACGATAAGGCTTCATGAATTAGAGACCGAGTCACTGCAATATACTTGAGAAGTATTAGACAAGAGTTATCCACTCATCGATTTTGCATGTCACCAATAATCGAACACGGTGAGGTGTGCGTGATTAGGTAGGATTGCAGTACCTACTAAAATTCAAAGTCATATTAGGATTTTTATTTCTCTATCCAGAGAGTATGAGAGATCCGAAAAAATAGTAGGAGCCTATTTGACTCTTAAAGTCCTTAGATCAAATAAAATTCAATTACAAATATCTAACTTGAATTTCTATGCTCGTAGTTTAACTATGTTAGCTCTAAACCCTTTAGTCTGAATTCTAGAGTCCAACCAATTGACCAAACTTAACTATAAGGATTGACTCAAAAATCTTAAGATGATCTTAATCTCTAAAAAATTAGGGTATTACTTGACCACGACCACCCAATTATGCCAAGCCATCCAATGCTGACCAAAGGACTGCATTGGATAAATAGACAGATGATGACAATAGGATGAAATGCTACATACTGGCTTCCATATCAAACGAGTTACAGAACCAGCATGAGTACATACTTACTGTCAGGGCTATGATAACTCACCTACAAAGGTTGTATGATGAGTAGAGCTGCACTATGCATTTTGAAGTGTCCAAAAGACTCTTCAATTCTAAGATGTGCGAAGGGCAGTTGGTTCACAATATTGTTGGATAATGATTAAGGACTTGAAAGAGCTTGAGAAGCTGGGCATCACGATGTAGAAGAAATTACAAACGGATTTGATCATGTAATTCTTGACTAGTTCATACAGTCAATTTATCGTAAACTACCACATGAACAAAATCGACTACTCTTTATCTAAATTGATCAATATGTTGGTCATGACTGAGTGAACCTTAAAGAGTTCAAGGGACTCTATCCTAAAAAACCTGAAGTCTAAAAAGGATGACACACCTTTGAAAGGTATATCTAATATGCTCGTTATTGAATCTAACCTAATGGTTTCTTCTACTTCTAGTTAGGTATTAGACTCTGGCTCGAGTGTACACGTATGTACTTCTATATAGGATTTAATAGAAAGTAGAAGGTTGAGAAAAGAGAAATGATCCTTCGAATCGAAAATGGAGCCAGAGTTGCTGTAGTCACCGTAGGGACCTACCTTTTTTCATTACTATCAAGATTTAGATTAATTTTAAAAGATTGTTATTATGTACCTATATCTAGCAGAAATCTGACTTTTGTCTCTATGCTAACACAGGAAGATTACATATTTAATTTCAATAAAGACCATCATTTGATTTATTTAAAAAATAAATTAATTACAAGTGGTGTTTTGATTGACAATGTTTATCATCTACATGTTGATGTGAGTGTGAACATTAACAGAAAACTGTTAGTGCCATAGAACTAAAGACCTAGAGATGACCTGAACCATAAGTATTTGTGGCACTTTAGACTTGGCCATATTGGAGAAGATAGGATAAACCGACTGAAAAAGGATGGGATCCTTGACTCAGTGAGGTTTGAATCATACCCAATCTGTGAGTCCTGTCTTAAAAAAATGATCAAGTTATCCTTTGTGAGATATGGAGATAGGGCCACTAACTTACTTGTCCTAGTACACACTGATGTGTGTAGCCCATTTGATGTGCAACCAAGGATGATTATCAATACTTCATAATCTTTACTAATGATATGTCACGGAATGGGTATGTATTTCTTATGAGATACAAGTCTGAAGCCTTCGAAAGGTTCAAAAAATTCAGACATGAGGTAGAAAAATAAAAAAAAAATCTCTTAAGATTCTTCAATCAGATCGGAGAGAAAAATACTTTAGTAGATAGTTTCTAGGTTATCTCAAAAAAAATAACATAGTCTCTCAGTGGACTCCTCCTGGTACACCTCAACTCAACAGGATATCAAAGAAAAAAATAAGTTTCTATTAGATATGGTCTGATCCATGATAAGCTACACTGATTTACCCTTATTTATTTGGGGACATGTCTTGCTAACTTTAATTTATTGATTAAATAAGTTTTCTCTAAATTCGTTCCTACTACATACGAGATATGGCATGGTAAGAAATCGAGCCTGAGTCACCTTAGGATTTAGAGATATCCAGTCTATGTCAAAAGATAAATGGTGGACAAGTTAGAGGCTAGATCTGTAAAAGCTCACTTTATAGGATATCTTAAAGAGTCATTAGGATACTTTTCTACTTTTCAGAGGATTATAATGTGATTATGAGTTGTCATGCCACATTCTTAAAAAATCAGTTTATCTAGGATGGTGGCAGTGGAAGGTTGATTGAGCTCGAAGAGAAAATCTCTAGAGAGCGATGAATTGATGATCCTGTTAACATTGAGCCAATAGAAGTTGTATCTCCTCCATCTCATAGATCTGATAGGATCTCCATCCTCCGAAAAGGTACTTATGTATTGTTATAAAGAATGTAGAGAAAATTTTTCTTGTAGGAGATAGGGATCATGAAGATGACCCCAAAATCTATAGCGAGGCGATGTCTGATATCAATTTTGAGAAGTGGTTAAGTACTATGAAGTCAGAAATTGAATCGATGCACTCAAATCAAGTCTAGATCTTAATGGATCTACCTGAGAGTATAGTACCTATTAGGTGTAAATAGATCTACAAAAGGAAGATTGGTGTAGATGGAAAGGTAGAGACCTAAAAAGCTAGGTTCGTAATGAAAGATTATAGTCAGTGCGAAGGCATTAACTATCAGGATATCTTTTCGCTTGTGGCCATGCTTAAGTCCATCTGTACACTGCTTGCTGTTACAGCTTACTATGATATGAGATATGGTAGATGGATGTAAAATAATATTTCTAAATGAATATTTTGAGGAAGATATCTATACAGAGCAGCTTTTGGGGTTCACTTTCAGTGATGAAGATCATAAAATCTGCAAGCTGCAAAGATCTGTTGGATGTATGACCTAGAAGCTAATATAGCTGACATATTGTAATAACACTAGGTATAATTTTATATTTAAAATATTAATTTGATCAATAAAAAGATAAATTACTTTTATTCAAGAGTGATGTGTCCTTAAGTCATCCAAGAAATTAATACTTACGATATATATTCTCAAGGTATTGAAAATTAGAAGTAGGTATAATTAATTCTTAAATTACTCTCAATCATAGTATCATCATGAGAATGATAATCGATCTTGATAGATTGATATACAGATCACTTCCTTCAGAATAGATAAGTCTCTGGTCTACAGTGTAGAGCTACTGAGCGACAAGTGCGAGTAGTTGTTAGAGAATAATTAGTACTGAGCATGACCACATGAGAGATCACATAGATTTTTACTCAATCATCAATGATCGTTTCAATGCTATAGTTGTGTGAATAATCCTTTGATCTGCAATGATATGATTTCTCATAGTGAGACTGCTGGAGTTTGACTGATACAGAAATATGATCTCTTTGAGTCCTTGTAGTGGATATTGATGACAGTTGATGTCACACCCCCGACCTAAGATTGTGAATCGAGGATCGCGGCAACCGCCGCATACTTATGAAGAACTCTCTCATAAGCATGCAAGGCATCTCATCACGATATCAATGCATCACAGCGAAATAAATTCAAATAATTATTATTCAACTGTAATTCAAGTAATTAAATCAAATATCTTACATCCAATAAAATTTTACTAAAACAATAGATCTAAGTTCAATGAAGTTGACAATGCTAATCTCGCTTCTAAAAGCTCTGTCCAATATTTCGTCCCACGCTCGATATTAATTATCTGAATCTGAAAAATAGAAAGAAAAGAAATGAGCTAGACAGCCCAGTAAGTAACAAATATCTCAACTAGATAATTCAGATATTATATAATTTTCAAGAATAATGCTGCAAATAAATATAAGAGTATATTTCATGCTGATTTAATACAAATCAAATATTTTCAAATATTCACATATCATAAATTCGATTCGATTCAAAACACTCGTAACTCAACAGCCTTGACTATGACCAACGTTTAACCCCCATTGGCGGGGTCCACAGAATACCAGCGCACAACCCCCACTGGCAGGGTCCACAAATACCACGCACAACCTCCACTGACAGGGTCCACAAACACCAGCGCACAACCCCACTGGCAGGGTCCACTAAGTACAATGTATAATCCCCATTGACGGGGCCCACTGAAACATAGTTAGGCTGAGAGCATAAATCCGATCTGTATCAAAATATTTGTACCATAATATATATCATAATCTTTCACTAAACATGTGCATAAATCGACGTACCATAATATTTCAAAAGCACTTTTCTTTCAAAATATAATTTCATAAATCATGCATAATTTCAGAGAATAATTATTTATTTTTCAAAATAAATATGAAATATCTCGAGAAGATGATTCATTACTTACCTTTCACGGAGCACTGAACGAATAGATCGACTAACTTCTAGTAGATTCTTCTGCGCCTATTATCCAAAATTATATTTTTACATTAATTTTAATTCAAAATTAAATCTAAACAAATCTCAATTCAAAACCTCACTTAAAATCGACTCCTTCCTAAACTCGATCAAAATCATCAGATGAAGCCTTCCACTTCGCTAATCTAGAGGAATAACTTTAGAGAGAGAGAAATCCATCAAGAGAGAGAAATAATCTAGAGAGAGAAAATTTAGAGAGAGAAAGTAGAGAGAGAAAGTCCAATTCCAGAGAGAGAAAGTCAGGGTTCAGACTGAGAGAAGAGAGAGAAACTCTCTCTCTCATCAATTTTATTTATTTATTTATTTATTTATTTATTTGTTCATATATATATATATAAATATATATATATATTTATTTTATTATTATTATTATTATTATTTTCTTTTCTTTTCTTTTCTTTTCTTTTCTTTTTTTTTTTTTTTCTTTTTCTTCTTTTTCTTTTCTTTTCTTTTCTTCTTTTTCTTCTTTTCTTTTCTTTTTCTTTTCTTTTCTTTTTCTTCTTCTTCTTCTTCTCGGCTCTTCCCGCGCCGGAACAGGGGACCGGCGTCCCCTTCTTTTGCCGG